>NW_019154229.1:316260-324343 GCF_002288905.1 Enhydra lutris kenyoni | reverse complement strand
CTCTGCCTACATGTGATCTCTGTTTGTTAAATAAATAAAATAAAAATCTTAAAAAAAGAAAAAAAAGAAAGACAGACACAAAGAAAAGGTGACCCTTTTCAGTTACACGTCCAAAGAAGCTACTCAACAGACCTCCCATTGGGGAAGTTGTCTCTGCTGGATGGCTTCATCTCAGTTCTCAGCAAAGGATAAGTTCATCTTTTTCAGAAAGAACTTCCATTTGGGCTCAGTCAGGATACAGGTCTGTTGTCCATCAACTTGGCCAAAGCACAATGATTTCGAGCTATTTGGCTTGAGAAAATGTATAGATCAAGTCCTACGGAATGTGTAACAGGATCACACTCCCCACCCACACACCCTGACCCCAGAATAATGGACTCACACAACAGAAGCAACAAAAGAACTGCCCCAAGGGACACAAATCACACCCTGGCTTCCAGTTTTATGGATTCCAAATGGGTGTCCCCCTGGCAACGAGATGAAAGTGCAATAAAACCCACCTGTGTGAGTCCTTGCTCATTCAGGTGACAGTGGTCAAGATTAGAGACGCCAGAGTCCTTTTCCCCACCTGGATTTCATGGATGTTCTTCTTACACCCCTTACAGATGCCAGTGATTTCTGTGTGGTGTACCCTGACCTGCTCAATAGGGTCCATTTTACTGTCCAGGATACAACCTAGTTTGTCAACATGAAGGACACAAACACTCCTGGTCAGAATTAGGAATGCTCTTCGTTCAGTCTACAGGGAGTACAGAAAAACTTCAAAGCCTTTAGACGAGAAAGAAATATTTATAAGATTTTGCATTTCCTGGATGTTTTAAGGCAAGGCATTATGAGATATGTAACCAAACAGAAAAGGAGACTTATAAAGTTTTCATGTCATTTTGTAGGAAATAGTAATATTTTTGAAATTCAAGAATTCTTAGGAATACCTGTAAAAAAAAAAAAAGAAGAGGAAAACTTTCAACTGATACACAGTAAATGAACATCACAGATGAATAATTTCTGGCCATATATTCACACATTGAGGTTTCACATTTGATAAGGGGAAATGGGATTCTGATTCTTTTTCTTAGTGTACTTGACACACAGTGGTAGATAATGGAATTCTTACTTTAACATCTGTAATGAATAGTTTTTCAAACTAACCTTAAGATTTACAGTACTGTCTTGTATTTTCCATTTGTTTTTGTCCTGTTTTTTTTTTTTTTCTTTTTCACTGACTTATCTTTCTGAATTCACTCACTAGAAGGATTCATTAGGAAGGCTGGCATTCAGTTACTTAAAGTTGCTGTCCCTGGAAATACTTCCCATTGGGGCCTCAAGGGATCCTAAAAACTACCAAACTCCTTCTCACCATTTCTCAGGATCCTCCCAGTCCTCACCCTGTGTATCCCTCCATCTAGCTCTTCTACTGGATCCTTTCTCATATCCCTTAGTAAACTAGTAAACACAAGTAGGTTATTCTCTGAGTTCTGTGAGCTGCTTTAGGAACCTAATCACACCTGAGGAGGGAATCATGGAACCCCGTGTCTGCAGCTGGTCAAGGAAAGGGGCTCCTTCTCTGCGCCCTTCACTGCCATTAGATGATGACACTCCTGATGGGCTAGTCCTTCTCAAGCTAGGGTCTCCATGCCATCCTGTAGAGCCACAGGCAGCTGCTCTGGAGGGTGAAGTGTGGACACGAAGCCACTGAGAGCAGACCCAGAGCCAGGAGGCTGTGCCCCTGAGGAAACTCCATCTTGAAAGTACTTGGTGTCCTCCACACAGCTGGTCAGGGACCACCACTTGGCTACTTTGCACTGGAGCTTCTCCATCCCTGGGTGGTTCCTTGTGCCCAGTGTCTGGGACAGTGGGGACACCTTCTCCACAATGTGCAAGGACAGCAGTCTCCTCCCTAAACATACACATGGGATGGATATAGACCCAGATTGGAGGCCTTCCCTTAACAAACCTAAAGTCATTTTTCTTTCTTGTCACAAACGTTAAACATTCCTTCAAAGTCCCAGAGTGATGACAAAAATAATGTGATAGACTTTCTATACATTCCATAAGAATGTATGTGAAAATAAAAATAAAAATAAAATAAAAGTGAAAGTGAGGGAATCTGAGAAGAAAGAAGGAACCACTATGAAAAGACTGGCATCTCGGGCAGGTGCATCACGTGTGCACGATGGTACAGCAGGAGAGGAAGTGATGATATCCCAGGTAAGGATCTGACCCATGTGTCCTGGTCAGGTCCACTCTGGAGGGCGACCACAGGGCTGCACCCCCCAGGGAGCTGGCTTAGGCTTTTGTTCTACTGCATCCAAGTTCCACTCCACATCTGGCCAATCCTGCCTTCTCTTTCCGGAGGTGGTGATGTCAGGAACATTCCCCAGCCAGTGTTGCACATGCTATATTCGATGTGAGTCTGCTTTCCAAGGAACAATGCCTGTGAACAGTGACGTCAGAGAGTAGCACAGAACACATGGTCAGAATAACCTGCATAGGCAGAAGCTGTCCATTTTCCAAAATGGACAGGGACAGAATGATGTAAGAAAGAGAGAATGTGGCAGTAGATAATTGAGCACATGTTATGAGAAATTAAGTCAATGTGCTGCCCCTCAGAGTATGTTGTCTCTCTAACTGGCAAACTCTAGCTCAGGGTTGCTGAAACCTAAAGTCACAGCTTCTGACTCAGTTCCTGGACCTAAGTCAGTTTCTGCTCTCAAGCACATTGACTCAGGGGAAGGCCAGGTCTCAAAGGAAAGACCTTAAGATTTTTGCTATATATATATTGAGAAAATCTGGCTTCCTTATTTTCCCTAAGGAACAAGGGTCTTAGGGCTTGAGCTCAGAATGTGTCCTCTCTGCCCTGATGAGAGAGCTCTCTGTTAGAAGGACACATGGGGGAAAGCAGTGCTCTGGCATAGGAGACAAGGGAGCAAAGCTTCCACAGGGAAAAAGCAAGCACACAACAAACAAACAGTCCATCTCAAATTAAAGCAGTGGAAGAGTATTTGTTAACTGACAAGAAAGCTGTAGGAGTCCATGAGAACTCCTCAGGACAGAAGTTCCATCCTTCACAGGAGACAATTTGGGGTTGGGGATGCAAATTGCTACAAAGAGTTAAGTGTTTATTAAATAGAGGGATTATGAGGTGGCCTGTGGTGAAAGGGAACTTCTGTCTCACTTTCCCCGATTAGAGTGTGGGGACTGGGGGCCCTGACCAAGGATTAGCATTGATACAAGAATAACCTTCACAGCCGACATAAGACATTGCTCCCATTTCTTCAAAGGACTCACATGAATCTCGGTCCTACAAAAGTCATTTAGTTATTTACTTCTTCCAAAAGAACAAAGAAGAGAAATGACAATATTGGGAAGGAATTCAGATTACGTATATGGAGATCAGGGCTTTGAAATATCTAGATCTTTGAATCTCATAAATAACCTGCTTCACATGGTTCAGAAATAACTTATAAAGTCAGAATATCAACACAATCACATATATATGCGAGCTGCCTGGAGCCAAAACTATGCTCTGTGCATCCATCCTCTAGTGGGTGAGTGCTTGCAGTTATTTAGAAAAGGGGACCCATTTCAGTCACATGTCCCAAGAATCTACCCAAGAGACTTCCTGTTGGGGGCACGCCCTCCGCTGGGTGGCAGAGAGAACTTCCATTTGGGCTCAGGCAGGATACAGGACTGTTGTCTCTCAACTTCACCAAAGCATTTTAAGTTTGTGCTGTTTGGCTGAGAAAATGTATAGATCAAATCCTACAGAATGTATAACAGCATCACACTCCCCACCCACACACCCTGACCCCAGAATAATGGACTCACATAAACAAAGTAGGAAGAGAATCACTCCAAGGGACACAAATGACACACTGGCTTCCAGTTTTATACTTTCCAGAGGGACATCCCCTGGCAAAGAGACAAAAGTGCAATGAAACCCACCTGTGTAAGTCCTTGCTCCCTGAGGTGACGTTGGTCAAGATTAGAGACTCCTAGAGTCCTGTTCCCCACCTGGACCTCATGGAGGTTCTCCTTACATCCCTTACAGATGCTGATGATTTTTGTGTGGTGTGCAGTGACCAACGTTGATGAAGTCACTTTTATTGTCCAGGGTACAACAAATTTCCTACATACACAGAAGATAAAGACTCCTCTTAGGAATTAGGAACAGTCTTTCTTCAGTCTACAGGTAGAAGAGGAAGATTTCAAAGCCTTCTGTGTCAAGAAAGAAGCTGTAGAAGGTTTTTGCATTTTTTAGGTATTCCATGGCATGAAATTCTGAGATGAACAACCAAAGACAAAAGGAGACTTTTAATGTTTTCATGTTAAGTTTTGTAGGAAGTAGTAATATTTTTGAAGTTCAAGCATTCATAGGAAAACATTGTACAAAAAAATAGTTTCAAAACTGATACACAGTAAATAAACATGATGGATGAATAATTTTCAGCCAAATTTCCACACATTGAGGTTTCACATATGGTAATGGGTAATGTGATTCTGATTTCCTTAGTATATTTGACACACAGTATTAGATATTGTGATTCTTAATTTAACATGTGTAATGAATAGTTTCCAAACTCATCTTAAGATTTATGATATTATCTTATATTGACCTATTTGGTTTTTTCCTGATTTTATTCATTTTATTCATTTGCTTGGCTAGCACTCTAAGAAAAGACCAAGGGAGAAAACACATGAAAGAGTAAACAAAATGACAACTAGTAACATACAGGACATGGGCTATTAGTCCTAGTTCTATCACAACTTGTCATCAGCACCCAAGTCCCTCCATAGAGTTCAGGGTTTACTAACACTACCATTGTTGCATAATAATTCTTCCAACTATGGTACAAAATTGCACTCTAGGACTCAACAGTTCAGCTTCTCAAAATGAGGTTCCCTTCTCAGCTCCTGGGGCTGCTGATGCTCTGGGTCCCAGGAAAGAGCAGAGGGGGAATGAGATGGGAGATTGCAGTGGGGAGGGTGAGCTGTCTGGGTGCTGTTACTCCCTATGTGTGTTCTGTCCAGGGGTGAGATTGTGCTCCAAGAGGGAAATTTAATTTTGAAATCCTTGAAAATAATGAGAAATAAAAGGGAACAAAGAACAGTGCTTTAGTTAGATGCTGAAAAAAAAAAAAAAAAAAACTGTGGCCAATCTGTGCCCTGCAATTCTTGGGTTATCCATGGAAACTGGATATATTTACAGTAAGAATCCAATCACAAAATATGATTTAGGCTAATATAAATGAAATTCAAATTCATAATAATGGCTCATAATGTTTCTCCATAACCTGTACTTATCTCTCATTGTTGTAGGATCCAGGGGAGAGATCATGCTGACAGACTCCACTCTGTCAGTCACCCCGAAGAGCTGGCCTCCATCTCCCATAGGGCCATTCAGAGCCTCCTACACAGTAATGGAAACACATATTTGAGTTGTTTCTGGTAGAAGCCAGGCCAGTCCACATAGGGCCTGATCTACAAGGTTTCGAACAGTTTCACTGGAGCCCCAGACAGGTTCAGGGGCAGCGGGTCAGGGACAGATTTCACCCTGACCCTCAGCAGGGTGGAGGCTGACAATGTGGGAGTTTACTACTGCGAGCAAGGTACACATGAGCCTCCCATAGTGGTTCAGGCCCGAACACAAACCTCTCTGTTTGGCGGTCCCCACTGGGCATGTGTGTTGCCTGAGCAGGGAATGGGCACAGCAGAGGCTCTGAGCTGGCGTCAGAGGCAGGTGCTGGGGAACTCAGGGCAATAATATGCAGGGGAATGCTCTAGACAGAATCCTGGCCCCTTGGCAACAACAGCCTCAGCAGGGCACAACCAGCTCCAGAAGGTACATGATCAGCCTGTGGGCAAAAAAAAATATGGAAGACGGGAAAGAAAAAGGACTCACCACCTGGACGCCTTCTCCCTCAACCCTCGCCCTCAGAACCACAGAGATAGGCAGTAGCCTGTCTCTCTTCTAAAAGTGCCCTGAGCTTCTGTTTTTCCCTGGCAGCCTGCTCAGGGACCTTCTGTTGCCCCTTTCTGCCTCTTCTAAACTTCTAGGCCTGCCTAGAAAGTGGAAGAATAGTGTTTGAAATCAAGATATGTAGACTACGCCACTCTAGGATCACTCCTTATTACAGACAAACACCAGCTCCAAAGTCTCTCCTGGTTTCTGGAATATTTTAGTTTTTGCCTCCTACAGCCTCTCAGCCTGTCACAATTCCTGGTGGTTTCAGTGTATTCAATATATGACCCTTCCATTACCTGCTCTCTCAGTTGTTTGGCTGACCCTCCTCCAATTGTCTCTTCCCCACCCAATCTTGATCAGTCACTCTCATGGCCATGTTTCAGGTGCGCCATCAGAAAATCATGACAAGTTCTTCAACATTACAATGCTGAGCATCTGGGGGGCACCTGCGTGGCTCAGTCAGTTGAGCCTCTGCCTTCAGCTCAGGCTATGATCCTGGGGTCCTGGGATGGAACCCTGCTCAGTGGGGAGTCTGATTCTCCTTCTCCCTTTGCCACTCCCCTGCTGATGCCCTCAGGTGTTCTCTCTCTCTCTCTCTCTCTCTAATAAATAAATAAATAAATGTTTTTTTTAAATACTTTAGTATCTCAGCCTTGACCCATTCTAAGAACTCCGAAGTTCAATCCACTGGGTATGCCACCACCAATAATTTCTGGCTTTCATTACAGTAAGACCTGAAATCTATAGGAAAAATGTATGCTGTGTTTCCATGGAAAATTTGGCATCTCTGTAGCGTATCTTTCCAGGTTATCAGAGTCCAACCCTGGTCATTATCTTTGAGCTATCTTGCAACTCTATATAAACTGTTGGTAACCGATAGATGGATGATTCTGTACTGTCTGGTAGAGACTTAAGTGATGTCTTACCTCACCTTGGAGAACCAGCTTGCCTCTCTCGGCAGTTCATTCCTTTACTCCAAATATACCTGTGTGTTTTGACTTTTCCTTTGACCCACTTACATCTTCCCTCACAGCATAGAGTAAAATAATTCAATACGTGTCTGTCATTATTATCTCTCGTGAGAGCCATAATTTTACTGTTTTGTGAAAATTAGCTTTTAGAATCTATTGACCTTTCCATCTTTTCTTGTCTTTAAGCCCTTCATAATCTCTTTTCCCTCCTTCCTCAGCTGAAATTCCATGATCTTTCTTTATAAGAACTCCCTATATGCCAGATCTTCCTCAGCCTTCCATTGTTTCATTTCATGTACAAAGTCCCAACCTTTCACATACCTGCTGGAGGAAAACACACAGCAATCCTGACTTCTGCAACTTTGATTCATGACCACTCACCTCCTGAGGCCCTTCATCCTGCCCCACAATCATACTTCACTTCCCTGGTCTCGTCAGTCTTCACTCTTTCTCTTTCCTTCTTCAGGTTCTAACAGCTCCTCCTCCATCCTCACTTAAAGGCAAGTATGCCATTTCCTATTTCCTAGGTCAAGATGGTCAGCACCCACCCCCCAACAGAAATGTGAAAGAGAGGAAAGAAATGTGAGCCTTTCTACATCAGGAGCATCCGTTGACCTTCCTGGTTCAGCCAACTTTAAGCACACAAGCAAGCCAGCCAAGATCAATCAAGATCAATCAAGCCTGGGCCCATATTAACAGAACTGCCCAGCCAACCAATAAACAAGACAGCCATGAACATGCTACCATTTTAAGACACTATTTTGTGGGTGATTTATCACATAACACTAGCTAACTAATACATCATCTGATTTTAAGTTTCTGCTCACTATGACTTGGCAAGCTTTTATTCCCTTCCTTCTATTACTTTTCTTTATAGCCCCTCCAACAGAACGCAGTAAATGTTTACTGATGTCGTTGATTTTCGCCTGGCTCTCCCAGCTGGGGTGAAAGCAGATGTCTTTGCTCTGAAAACAGAGGAAGCCCTCAGAAAACATACCCTCAATGAGAGAAGTGGATCCCCTAATAGCAATCCTTGAAGTAGGTTTCTAATTATTAAGAGAAGCTGTTTTATAGGCAAACGCGTTTGGAGCACACTGATCAGGTTTGCTTCAGTCTTTCCCGAAGCTAAACTGCATCAACCCATGTA
>NW_019154229.1:311477-312505 GCF_002288905.1 Enhydra lutris kenyoni | reverse complement strand
ATGTTCGGCGGTCTCCACTGGGCACATGTGTTGCCTGAGCAGGGAGCGGGCACAGCAAAGGCTCTGAGCTGTTGTCAGAGGCAGGTGCTGGGGAACTCAGGGCAGTAACGTGCAGCTGAGTGCTCTGGACCGAATCCTGGCCCCTGGGCGCCAACAGCCTCAGCAGGGCACAACCAGCTCCAGAAGTGATGTGATCATCCTGTGGGGCTGAGCAGTGAGCTGCCAGGACAGCTGCCCTGAACCTTACCCGGACCCTCCCAGCCTGTATGCATGGGTCAGGGACAATTACTCAGCCTGAGTGTCAGAAACCTGAGGCATATTTTGTGGCAACACAATTACATACATTTTTGAGCTAACAAACTTTGTGATATTTTCAGTAGGATAATATTTGATATCATTCAGAATTTATTACTGCTTATTTTCCCACTCTCTGAGTATCTTCTTTCCCAGTTATACTAACTGTTCTTGTACTATGTTCTCTAGTTAACACTCTATACACACTAACCCCACAGGAAATATGGCCGAGAATGACTAGTAAACCTTTTTCTTCAAGCTCCCAAACAGACTTGGAAACCCATATCAGATATAAGCTCCTAATCCTGTAAAGATGATGTCCATATATACAATGAAATTTTACCCAGCCATAAAAGGAATGAAATCTAGCCATTTGAGACAACATGGGTGGACCAGTAGGGTATTACGTGAGTTGAAGTAAGCCCAGAGAAAGAAAAACATCATATGATTTCATTTATATGTAGAATCTAAAACAGAAAACAAAACAAACAAAAGCAGAAAGACCCCTGAATACCGAGACCAAACTGGTGGTTGCCTGAGGGGAAGGGAACAGGCAGGAGGGGAAGAATGTATGAAGGAGATTGGGAGGAACTGGCTTCCATTTATGGAATGAGTAGGTGACAGGGATGAAAGGTACAAGGAAAGGAAATAGTCTAGATATTGCAACAGTGTTGTGCGGAGAGAGACGTAGCTACACTTGCAATGAGCATACCATAGCATACCGATATGCCAAA
>NW_019154229.1:286978-310104 GCF_002288905.1 Enhydra lutris kenyoni | reverse complement strand
GTTTATTACTGTGGGCAAGGTACACATTCTCCTCCCACAGTGGTTCAGCCCCGAACACAAACCTCTCGGTTTGGCGGTCCCCACTGGGTACGTGTGTTGCCTGAGCTGGGAGCCGACACAGCAGAGGCTCTGAGCTGGCATCAGAGGCAGGTGCTGGGGAACTCAGGGCAGTAACATGCAGCTGAGTGCTCTGGACCGAGTCCTGACCTCTGGGCACCAATAGCCTCAGCGGGGCACAACCAGCTCCAGAAGGGACATGATCAGCCTGTGGGCTGAGCAGTGAGCTGGCAGGCACAGCTGCCATGAATGTCAATCTAACAGTCCTGGCTTGTGTGTAGGGCTCAGGGACAATTACTCAGCCTGAGCATCAGAAACCTGAGGCATATTTGTGGCAATACAATTACACACATTTTTGAGCTTAGAAATTTTGTGATATTTTCAGTAGGATAATATTTGATATCCTTCATAATTTATTATTGCTTATTTTCCCACTCTCTGAATTTCTTCTTTCCCAGTTACACTAACTGTTTTTGTGCTATATTCTCTAGATAACATTCTATACACACTAACCTCACAGAAAATATGGCTGGGAAGGATTAGTAAAACTTTTTCTTCAAGCTCCCAAACAGACTTGGAAATGCATAGCAGATATAAGCTCCTAATCCTGTAAAGATGATGTCCATATATACTATGAAATTTTACTCAGCCATAAAAGGAATGAAATCCAGCCATTTGGCACAACATGGATGGACCAATAGGGTATTGTGAGGTGAAGTAAATCCAGAGAAAGGCAAACATCATATGATTTCATTTATATGTAGAAATATTTAGAAATCTGTCTTCCAGATCAAGGTCCTGACTTTGCCATTCAAATTTTAATCCAGAGAAAAAAATCTCATGATGGAGAAAACACTAGATCTCGGTCTATCCTTGTGCTGGAACCAATGCACATCATTTTTTCCCCAATATATTTTTAACATTAAAAAAAAAAGATTTCTAGTGCAAAACCAGGAGCAAAGAGCAGGCTGCTTTTGTCACTAGACAACATTTTAAATTTCGAAAGAACAGCAAAACAGGTTATACGAGGGTGGCAAACAAAAAATATGGAAGATGGGAGAGATAAAGGACTCACCACCTGGACACCTTCTCCCTCAACACTCACCCTCCAAACCACTGAGATGCTCAGTAGACCATGTCTCTTCTAAAAGTGCCCTGAGCTGCTTTTAGAAGCAGCCTGCTCACGGAGCTTCTGTCGCCCCCTCAGCCACTTCTAGACTTCTAGACCTGCCTAGAAAGTGGAAGAACAGTGTTTGAAATCAAGATAGGTAGACTAGGCCACTCTAGGATCACACCTTATTGCAGACAAACACCAGCCCCAAAGTCGCTCCTGGTTTCTGGAATATTTTAGTTCCTGCCTCCTAGAGCCTCTCTCAGCCTGTCACAATTCCCGGTGGTTTCAGTGTATTCAGTATATGACCTTCCATTACCTGTTTTCTCAGTTGTTTGGCTGACCCTCCTCCAATTGTCTCTTCCCCACCCAGTCTTGATCAGTCACTCTCCTGGCCATGCCTTAGGTGCGCCATCAGAAAATCATGACAAGTTCTCCACCATTACAATGCTGAGCATCTCAGGGGAGCCTGGGTGGCTCAATTCATTGAGCCTCTGTCTTCAGCTCAGGTCATGATCCCCGGGGTCCTGGGATGGAGCCCTGCTCAGCGGGGAGTCTGCTTCTTCTCCCTTTGCCATTCCCCTGCTCATACCCTCAGGTGTTCCCTCTCCCTCTCTCTCTCAAATAAATAAATAAATAAATAAAGGTTTTTTTTTTTTTTTTTTAAATGTTGAGTATCTCAGCATTGACCCATTCTAAGAACTCTGCAGCTCAATCCACTGGGTATGCCTCTGCCAATAATTTCTGGCTTTCATTACAGTAAGACCTAAAATCTATAGGAAAAATATATGTTGTGTTTCCATGGAAAATTTGGCATGTCTGTAGTGTACCTTTCCGTGTTATCAGGGTCCAACCCTGGTCATTATCTTTGAGCTATCTTGCAACTCTTTGTAAATTGGTAGTAACAGATAGATGAATGATTCTCTCCTGTCTGGTAGTTAATTAACTGATGTCTTAACTCACCTTGGAGAACGAGCATGCCTCTCTCTGCAGTTCATTCCTTTACTCCAAATATATCTGTGTGTTTTGACTTTTCCTTTGAACCAGTTACATCTTCTTCATTCCCTCATAGCATGTGAGTAAAATAATTCAACCCATGTTCGTCATTACTATCTCTCAATGAGAGTCATAATTTTACTGTTTTCTGAAAATTAGCTTTTAGTGAGTCTATTGACCTTTCTATATTTTCTTGTCTTTAAGCCCTTCATAGTCTCATTTCCCTCCTTCCTCAGCTGAATTCCATGATCCTTCTTTATAACAACTCACTATACGTAAGATCTTCCTCAGCCTTCCATTGTCTCATTTCATGTAGCAAAGTTCCAACCCTCCACCTGCCTGCTGGAGGAAAACACACAGCATTCTCGACTGCTCCAACTTTGATTCATGACTGCTCACCTCCTGAGGCCCTTCACCCTGCCCCACAATCATACTTCCTTTCCCTGGTCTCATCAGTCTTCACTCTTTCTCTCTCCTTCTTCAGGTTCTAACAGCTCCTCCTCCAACCTCACTTAAAGCCATGTATGCCATTTCCTATTTCCTAGGTCAAGATGGTCTGCCCCCTGCCATAGAAATGTGAAAGAGAGGAAGGAAATGTGAGCCTTTCTACATCAGGAACACCAGTCTGCCAATTTTAAGCACAGAGCAAGCCAGCCAAGATCAATCAAGATCATTCAAGCCTGGGCCCATATTAGCAGAACTGTGCAGCCAACCAATAAACATGAGAGCAATGAACATGCAACCATTTTAAGCCACTGTATTTTGTGGGTGATTTATCACATGACACTAGCTAACTAATACATCATCTGATTTTAATTTTCTACTCACTCTTACTTGGCAAGGTTTTATATGCTTCCTTCCTTCACTTTTCTTTATAGTCCCTCCAACACAAAACATGGTAAATATTTACTGATGCTGTTGATTATCACCTGGCTCTCCCAGCTGGGGTGAAAGCAGATGTCTTTGCTCTGGACACAGAGGAAGCCCTCAGAAAACATACCTCGAATGAGAGAAATCGATCCCTTAATACCGATCCTTGAAGTAGATTTCTAATTATTAAGAAAAGCTGTTTTGTAGGTAAAGGCATTTGGAGCACACTGACCAAGTTTGCTGCTGTCTTTCCCGAAGCTGAAGTACATCAACCCATGAATTTCAGAAGGAGATGAGGAAATAATACTAAGAAGCTCAGAATGTCTCCATTTTCACACAGACTTGGACATGTTTATGAACTGTTTTACAAAGGAATCAAGTTATGGGACACTTAGAGCTGAGATTTCCTTCAGTCACAAGATTAGACCTGAATGCCCAAGGGATGACTTTAAAGAAAAAGGTGACAAGTGGTGTAAAAAGGTGCTGAGGCACAGGACCCTGTGTTCCTAAAGTGACAGGGTTGAAGAGTAAGGGAATCAGAGCACCTGGGTGGCTCAGTCTATTGAGCGTCCGACTCTTGGTTTCGGCTCAGATCATGATCTCAGGCATGTGAGACAGAGCGGAGGTCAGGTCCCCACTCAACAGGGTGTCTGCCTGAGATTCTCTTCATTTCCCTCAGCCACACCCCCCCAGCAATAAATAGATAGATAAAATCTTAAAAAAAAAAAAAGAATGAGAGAATTGCCTTTGTGAGAATGAGTAAGCGTGGGAGAAATAGAGAAGAGAGAGAAGGGAGGTAGGAAGGAGCTAGAACAGAAATGAATGTCCAGAACACTGCCCAGGAAGGCTGGAAAACAGGGCCCATGGAAGGAAAAAGCGAGAGGGACACTACCTTCCATGTGGGAGATTCTGAATAGGAGAGCTCAAAGGTTTCATCCTGGTGATGGAGGGTGAATAAAAGAGAATGAGGAAATAAAAGAGAAATGTCCCAGAGTCCAAGAGAAGCAGGAAGGAAGAACTGATCTGCAGGGTGTAATGTTCATGGCCCTTTGTCAGAGGCTAAAGACAGACCTTTCTGACTCACTCCTGCCGTGGGACCCTGGGAAACATGCAGCTTCCTAGGGCACAAAAACCCCCGGGAGCATCCCTAAGACATCTTCACAGCATTTGTCTTCACTAACCTCCCACAAAAAGGGATGCAAGAGGGATGCCTGGGTGGCTCAGTCAGTTAAGTGGCTACCTTCAGCTCAGGTCATGGTCCCAGCATCCTGGGATAGAGTCCCACATTGGGCTCATTGCTCAGTGGGGAGCCTGCTTCTCCCTCTGCCTCCTGCTTCCCCTGCTTGTGCTCTCTCTCTCTCTCTCTCTCTGGCAAATTAATAAATAAAATCTTTTTTAAAAAAAGGGTGGTTTGAGAAGTCAGCGCAGGGTTGCTTGGGCATCATATAAACTTTCCTGCACCTGTTCCTCATTCTGCTGTTCCTTCTTAAGCAAAGGGAAAGTGGCAGGGGTCGGATTCCCTTAAAACACTGTCCCAGTGAGGCAGTCTCAGTGAGGAGGGCAGAGGCTGTGGAGGCTTCGGGCACACTGCAAGTCCAACCACAACACTTCTGCCATCTTTCCTCTGAGAGGGGCAGATGCCTGAGTCTTCCTCTGGCGGGTGGCACCCTGGCTGTTCCGTGGGTCCCCATAGCTGCTGCACTGCTTCGTGACATGAGCCATGTCTTAAACCCAGACAGAGCGGTATCAAGTAGACTCTGCCTGGGGATCCACATCTCACTCTCAAAAAGGGTCAATTCTCCCATCACTCCACCCCTCTGTTTGCCTCTGATGATGGTTAATTTTATGTGTCAATGTAAGTAGGCTAGGGTGTCCAGTGGAGTGGTCAATGCCAGTTTAGATGTTGCTACCAAGGTATTTTTTNTTAAGCAGAGGGAAGGGGGCAGGGGTGAGGTTCCCTTAAGAAGCTGAGCATAGAGTGCCGGTTAGGAGGGCAGAGGCTGTGGAGGCTTTGGGCACAGTGCAAGTCCAGCTACAACATTTCCACCATCTTTCCTCTGAGTGGAGTAGATGCCTGAGGCTTCCTCTGGCAGGTGCCACCCTGGCTGTTCCATGGGTCCCCATGGCCACTGTACCACTTTGTGACATAAGCCATTTCCTAAACCCAGATAGAGCCTGTATCATGTAGACATTACCTGGGGAGCCATAACTCACCCTCAAAAAGGGTCAATTCTCCTAAAACTCCACCCCTCAATTTGCCCCTGATGATGGTTAATTTTACGTGTCAATGTAAGTAGGCTAGGGTAACCAGTGGAGTGGTCAATGCCAGTTTAGATGTTGCTGCCAAGGTATTTTTTAGTGTGATGAACATCTACATCACTAGCCCTTGTCATACACAGAGTCTCCTCCCATGCTGCACAAAAGATTCACCACAGCCCTGTTTCTCTTCATAAAGGAAAGAAAACTTTATTATTATTATAGAAAAACTACTAAAAACAGAAGAGGAAAGGAATCTACACATACAGGAAGGGAATAGTAGGCAAGAAATGGGAATAAGGCCACTTTACCTCATATCAGGTACTTACAACAGCCCACCTCACCAGCTGGGGAAGCCCTGTGGAGACAGACAGGCTGGAGTCCTGACTGAGAGGCCTGGGCTGAGCCTCCTCCCCTCACGGGACACTTCCAGTGGACCATCCCCACAAGGGCTGTATTTATAGGGCAAATAATAGGGTTTGAAATTAAACATTTGTTCACTTAGTGCAGCTTGGAACAAGCTGCATGTCCACATTATCATGTTTCTGTATTTTCAAGGAGCCCAAGCTATGTGCATCTGCCTCCCCTCCTGGATCCCATTCTAGGGGGACAGCCCTGCCTGAAGAAGAAGGTAATGGGAGACAAGGCTGTAGCTCTTGGCATCCAGAACAGAATGGCCATATCCCTGATGAACATAGATGCAAAAATCCTCCACAAAATATTAGCAAACCAAATTCAACAATACATTAAAAGGATCATACACCAATATCAAGTAAGATTTATTCCAGAGATACAAGGATGGTTCAATATCCATAAATTAATCATCATGATATATCACATGATCAAAATTAAAGGTGAAAATCATAGGATTGTCTCAACAGATGCAGAAAATATATTTGATAAAACTCAATATGTATTTTAAAAACAAGGAATACTAAGGTTATAGAGGATATGGAGAAAGAGGATATGGAGAGGATGAGGAGAAACACCCTCAGGTATTGTTTTTGGGGATGAAAATTGGTGCAGCTTTTATGGAAAACAGTATGGAGTTTCCTCAGAAACTTAACAGTAGAACTCCCCTATGATCCAGCTATTCCACTACTGGGTATTTGAAAATATATATGCACCACTGAGTCCATTTCAGCATTATTAAAACAGCCTCGATATGGAAACAATCTAAATGTCCACTGATGGATAAATGGATAAAGAAGCTGTGTTATACATGTGTAGGCACACAATGAAATACTACTCAGCCATGAAAGGGAAGGGAATCTTGCCATTTGGAACAACATGGATGAAACTTGAAAGTAATATGCTAAGTGAAATAAGGAAGACAGAGAAAGATATTATGTATAATATCACTTCCATGTGGAATCTAAAAAAGCCAAATACATGGACACAGAGAGTAGATTGGTGGTTGCCAGGGGCTGGGTGGTGAGATAAATAGGGGAGATGTTGATCACATGGTACAAACTACTGTATATAAAACAATTTCTGATGGTCTCATGTATAGCATGATGACTGTAGTTAACAGTATTATATTGTACTTGAAGGTTACTAAGAGATTAGACCTTCAGTGTTCTCACCACAAAAATGTAAATAAGTAAAACAAGAAGGATAATTATGTGAAGTGAAGGTTGCATTAACTATCCTTATGTTGGTAACCCTTTCACAATATAAACATAGATCAAATGATCCCATTGTTTAAAACTTAAACTTACACAATGTTATATGTCAATTATATCCAGAAAAAAAAATGTTGACATCATTTCCTTCTGGCCCCCATGGTTTCTGTATAGAAATCCTCTGTCATTCGAGGTGTTTTCCTCTCTGAGTAGGTGTGATTCTTCTCTAACATCCTATGATATTCTTCATTTTCTTTAGTGCTCAGAAATGATAATTTGATGTGTCTTGACATATATTTCTTCAAGATCATGCTGCTGGGGGTCTGTTAAGTTTGAAAATTTTTGAGCAATTAATTGTTCAAAATATTTTTCACCTCCATTCTCTCTCCCCACTCTTTCTAGGATTCCAGTGGCACAAATGTTAGATCTTTTATTTGGTTCAGTGGATCCCAGATACTGTGGGGTTTTATTGTTGTTGGTTTTGACTTTGGGGTTTTGTGTTGCTTGGATTTGTTTTTTGCTTAGTTTCTCATTTTGGTTTAGATTGGGTAATCTCTTGCTTCTGATCTTTCCTACTTTATCCATTCACTTTCCTCCTTCCAGAGCCTTCCTAGCCAGCCACCCCGTAGGGCATCCGTATCCTTACTTCAGGCCACTTTCCTAGCCACATTAAGTCAATGACCATTGGTGCTCTTTGAGTGTCTACTAAAAAAAAATCTTATTTCATTACAGAATGGTATGGGAGTTGTCCAGTTTAACTTACACAAACATATAATGGGAAACTGGGCAGACCCTGGAGTCCTTTCTATGCCCTAAGCGGGTTGGGAGGCCCTGTGTCTTTAATCAAATGTGGTAGGAAATAAACACAGAAGAGCTATTACAACACGGTAGGAAGTTTTTATTATACACATAGTCCCCTGGAAACAGAACACACAGCATGCCACCCGGCGACACAGGCAGTACCAAGGTGAGAAGAGCATACAGAGAAGTACTGCTGGCCTGTATTTTTTTACTGCATATTTCATGAGAAGTAATGGAAAAGCAAAGTCAACAAGCTACTTAGACATAATATTGGAGAGTTTAAAAATTTCAGCAGGCCGCATACTATAGGTGTGCCCTTGGCCTCTGGTACCCATGGGGAATTTGGGTAGAGGGAAATGTCACAGATTGCTGGTCTCATTGACAGAAAGACAGTAAGGATTTGGACTCAGGATTGTCTGGCTTGCATATCAAACCTATACACTTGGGCAAGTCTTTTACTGCCTGTGGGCATTAGCTAATTTGGGGAGAGGTGGTCCCTTTCTGGCTGGAGCAGCAAGAACGCAGTAATAAGAAAATGCATTAAATATAAAGCCTCATGAGGCTGAAAATAGGAGCTCATGCAGGGGTGTTTGGGCAAGAGTGGTAAGTATGTGGTGATCTGAAACTCTTGTCCCATAAATCCTGTGCCCACTGAATCTGCTTGAGTCCAAGACTAAAGAAAATACTATCTCCTTTCTGAGATTGTCTGCTGCTGGGCTCCACCCAATCTTACAATATGGTGTGTCTGACATTTCTGGTTTAGGATGAACAGTTCTGACATGCAGTTAATTGATGTGCCATGGACAAGTCTACCTGAGACTGTGCTATGCTGGGAACTACAAGTTGAACAGTGAATAGGTTGTTTTTGAGAAGGCGCAAGTCTTGCTGAGGAACTGGGAAGTCTGTGCTATCTATGAGTCTTCCTCTGGACTTGCCAGAGTGTCCACAATGTCCTTCCTGGACACAGATGCGTGTACCACCAAATGATAGGAGAGATCATAGACCCACTTGCATTGAGACCTAAACCTGATACAGAGTCCCTCCTCGCTCTGCGTCCACTCTAAACTAGTGACTTCAAAATTAGCTGATAAATGGAATGGTGTAGCTTATCCAAGTGTGGATTGTGTTGTCTCAACACTCAACACTCAACAAGGTAGTGTGCTTCAACCTCAGTGGTCAGAGGTACAAGATGCAAGCACTTGTCCTTTACCTCGGAGAGGATGGGCCTGCACTCCTCAGAAATCTGGACCCCTGACATAGCTACCAGGGAGGGGGCCCAAATGAATTTTTGTAGGGTTTGATCCCACTGTTGGAGCACATGTGTTTTTGTAAGTTAGTGAAGTCCTCACCACTTCATGCTCTTGGTGTGCAATTAACAGGATGTGACTGACAGAGTATGGCCTGGCAGGATGCTCTGGGGGGTGTTTATACAACCCACTGTAGCAGAGAGCAGGAAGTTAACATAGCCCTGGGCCAAAACTGAAGATGTGACCCACTCTTCACTGCAGGTGACAGCAATGTCCACCAGAGGACTGTATTAGATCATATGCCATGCCCCCTGCTGGTAGACCTTGTATTTGGCCAAGCATGGGGTAAGCACTTTCACAACCTCCACATGCCCAGAAGAGGGACACAACACACACAGAGAATAATGGGGCCCGGTGGGGGGATTCTTCTGATAAACTTAATTTTGAGTATTTTAAGCAATACGAATGCCCCATAATTTCCATATATTCTTCCTCTTAGATCTGAAGTGTTTCTGCCTCTCAGAGTCTTAGAATCTCTGGGTGTATGGCAAGAACACACTGGACCCATTGAAAGCAAGATGGTGACTCCATCACAGCTTCTTGGCCTTCTGCTCCTCTTGGTTTCAGGTAAGGATATTTGGACAAAGGAGGTTAAAGTGGGGTATGATTTTCTGTGCCTGATTATCTTTCTTCTTGGGAATCCTTCCATAGAAGGATTTAGCTTATTTTAAAAATAAGTAGTGTTCTCTGTCCTACCTAACTAGATACTGGTGACTTCCATGTACATATCCTGAGACTCTGCTAATATTTCCTGTGTGGTTTCAGCCTCTCATGGCGAGATTGTGCCGACCCAGTCTCCTGCCGTCCTGTCCATGGTTCCAAAAGAAGGAGTCAACATCACCTGCCAGGCCAGTCAGAACATTAACAAGTGGTTAGTCTGGTATCATCAGGAGCCAGGGAGAGCTCCTAAGCTCCTCATCTATGAAGCATCCAATTTGGAAATTGGGGTCCTGTTGCAGTTCAGCAGCAGTAGGTCTGGAACAGACATCACCCTCACCACCAGTAGCCTGGAGCCTAAAGATGCTGGGACCTACTACTGCCTGCAATCTAACAGATAACCACCCACAGTGTTACAGGTCAGAGCATAAACCACCATGGAAGCAGATGTGAAGGGCTAGGCTGCCCCGTTGCTCCTCTGATGTCTACAACTGCTCAGACAGTTTCTCAGAGGCAGCCACAATCTGGAGGTCATGGGGACTTTGGGAGAAGGGCAAAGAGGATCCTCGGCCTCCTGACTGATTCCCTTTCCCCCAGATCATTACACCTGAGAAGTGTGGGTGATGGCATGCGCCAGGATTTATACAGCAAAAGAGAAGCCACTCTAGGTATTCCAAGAAGGAAATGCTTCCTCTAGGGAAGTAATGTCTAAAGGTCACTCTTTAAAAGGCTTTGGGATATAGTAATAAGGGAAGCAGACACTAGAAACGGTGATTCCTCAGTGATACCCCATAAGTCAGAGAATTTATACCAGTGGAGATACAGGCTGCCTAGCCACGTGGTCCTCAGGCCTGTCTAGGAGGGCCAGGGATAGAGGAGCTGATACTCTAACCTCTGCAGCCCCTCCCCAGGTGATTCTCTGGTCTCTCACTTATCACTCACCTGCCTGCAGGTACTGATGGAAGGCATTAAATCCTCCTCTTCTGACCTCCAGATCTAGGGTAAGGTGCCTCGTGAGCAACTCCGTAGGGAACCATAGAGGAAAGCAACTCTGTAGGGAACCAACTCCATAGGGAAATGTGCTTCTAGAGTGATGGTGGTGACAGGGAGTTAACAGAAGACAGCCTGGGATGGTCACTGTTTTTACATCTCTCAGAAGTTGGCCAGTTAGGGGAAGACCCCAGAATATGTTTGAATATGCTTCTAGCTACTATCATTAGGCCATAACAAGCAGATTTTGTTAAGTGACTGAGGGAACAGAAGAATGAGGAAATTGTGTCATGTATATAGAAATAACTTGACAATGAAGGACTTTTGTGATTAAAAAAAAAAAACTAAATGTGGATGAAGCATTGTTTTTTCTTAATATACAATATCTTGTTGCTTAAAATTCTCTATAGCCCAGAACATCATGACAACCCTGAAAGCTTGTGACACATGTGAAATAGCTGTCTCCACATGATGCCTACACACATGGCTCTCCATTTTAACAAGATGGCAGGAGAGCTGTGTAAGGTTTAAGATGCTCTGCTGTAGAGCATTTTTACTTCCCCTAAAGTACTCTTTCTTTACTTTTCTATTTTCATTTAAGACATTTCTATTGAAAGCCACCTGTTGAATTAAGGCCACATGTTGAAAATGCCTCCAATTTTACTTTCTCATTCATACAAAATTAAATTACAAACTTCTTTTTAGACGGGAAAGATTGAAGAATATAATTATTTGGAAACAACATGACCATGTATCTTTTTTTTTAATTAAACAGAGTAATGATCTGTAGAAATTTAAAGAATGACAAAGACCACAGTAAGAATAAATCAAAATTATATGGAGATCTGTCAGAATAACTGGACTTAGATATGTTTGTTTCACGGCTTCTGTACCCTCCTACAGCTTGCCATGAGAATGATGTGCCACAGGTAGTCACCACACTCTCTCTTGACCCCAGATCAAACACAGTCCGTAGGCTGGAGAACCATGCATCTACCTACAGAAGAACCACACAGCTGAGCCCTGTGTGCATCATCCATATCATTGTCAACATGAACATCCATGACTATAGAAACAAATGCATAGTATGGCAAGCCACTGTGTTTTTGACTGGTTTGTTAAAATAGTGTGTAAAATCTGACTAGTACAGTTTTTATACATCTCTGCATAGAAATTGACAGGTTTTATTAAAGACGATGGCATAAAAAGGAATACTTGGAAATCCATTCATAAGAAGATATGAAACAAAGAAATGTTTTTAAAAATAGTTGAATTAAAAGTGTAAAATTCAACCCATTGTAGAAACATCTAACTAAGAATACTTAGAGTAATGGTGACCAATTCTGTAGATAATTCAGACTTATTAAATTGATTAAATCTAAAATAAATAAATAAAATTATATATGTGAATGTATGTCCATATGCATATATATGTATATATGTATAATATGCATACATGTAGATACATTTTTTGATGTGTTTATACAATTATCTTATGAGTTAAATGGATTAGTATGACTCCAGCAACTCCCCATAAAAAACTGGTGTCCAGGACCAGATATAGTACTAACCTGGCTTGCAGAATTTTCTTTACAATCTTTCTTTCTATATCATACACCAATTGGTATACTTATCTGAATATATGTTTTCTCACTCAGTGGAGGTCCTAAGGGTTTGAATGGAGTTATTTCTTCCTACAAACTGTTAACATCCCATGAAAGCCCCGTTATCTCTATGTCCACATTCATGAATTCCAAGTATAAGATACTATCCAAAAATTTTTTTATTTTATGGTGAAATCTATTAATACTCTCATGACATAGTCACAGCTCATGTAATTTACATAGAAAATAACAACTAAATGAAACTACCAATCAACAAACATAAAACAGACTGACTGAAAAGTGAATTCATGGCTAATACCACTTGTCCTCAAGTGGGACATAAAAGACAATACTCAGCCATCTGAGAGGAAGCATATCATTTCAGCCCTATTAATTCCCTTTAGCTGGGCACATTTGTGCAGTGCACAAAGGGAGCTACTCTACAGAGCACTCCTGAGTCCCCAGCCTCTGCTTCTTAACGAATATCTCTTGATTTTATCCCTATTGTGCAGAGCCCTCAAATAGGAACTCTCATCATGACCTCCATTGAAGAATAGCTTCAAACAAAGAAAGGGAGGAAGAAATATGATATCTCTTAATCATGACAAAGATGATATTCTATATTCAGGTTTTCCACATGACTCTGTAAAGAGGTGACATGGCAACAAGGACAGGGCAATGAGAATGGCAATGCCCTGATGCCATTGAGAAGAACACAGCTATTACATGTTTGTCAACAGGAGGGTGCTACCAACGGTAGTCATAGATGCACCTGCCCTGTAGTTATTCTCCTTGACAAGCAATATTGACTTTGTTGTATAAAAAAAAGTAAAGGAAACCTCATCTATGCTGGGAAGTTCTCCTACACATACCATTCCATGGTTAGAGTCTGTGTAACCAACGGCAAGAAAATGTAAGAATTCTCTCGACAAGGGAGGATATTTTTCACATAGGAATTCACTTCCTGCTTTTAAGAAAAAGAAGGATGATCTCTCTCTGCAAGCAACAACCACTGCTTACAGCCAATGCACCACAACATCAAACTGTCCTTCTCCAGTGAGCATTTTTTCAAAGCAATCCTCCCCAAAATTTTCCTAATGCACAATAAAAGCGGACCTTCCTTTTGCCTCTTCAGACTAGGCGGCGGTTTGCCATAGTTTGCTTTGTCCCGAATTGCAATTCTTCTCCTTTCTCAAGTAAGCTTCTTTTGCTAGTAAAATAACTGGCTATTTTTTGTTTAAGGTTGACAAGTGCACTAATAGAATTATTAATTCAGAATAATGATAAAATTAAATACTCTTAGTAGGGGGCCAGGGAGAAGGGCAGAGGGAGAGGGGAAGAGGGGATCTTAAGCAGTCTCCAAACTCCATGCAGAGCCTCGATGCAGAGTTTGGTGTCACGTCCCTGAGATCATGACCTGAGCTGAAATCAAGAGTCTGATACTTAACTGACTGAGTCACCCAGGCGCCACAACTGCTGATTTTTAATGTCAACACGTCAGTACGCAACCTCTCCGGGGCCCTGGTCAGGGATATGAATCTATCATTGTATGACATCTATAAGGAAGGGGGCCTGGTTTAGCTCCTTGGTTCCTATAGCCCTGTACAATTCCACAGGTTTTCAGTATCATAGAAAGCAAAGCGAATGACAAAATTCTCTTTTTGATGGAGACATAATTTGGTCATTCATTTTTTTAATAATCTTAACCTATTAGGAACAAGTTGATTTTAAAACTTTTACAGAAGTTTAATGGACAAATAAAAATAAAGACAACATTTAAGAACACAGTTGTAGAATTACAATAGCCACAAAATGAGCAAAAATCTATTACCTATTTTATTTTTTTTATTATTTATTTATGGTTAAGATACAACGTTAGTTTCAGGTATACAACATAGTGATTGTACATTTCTATACTTTATGCAATCAATGCTCACCATGATAAGAGTTACCATCTGTCACCATACAAAGTTATTAAATATCATTGGCTATATTCTCTATGCTGTACCTTACATCCCCATGAATTATTTATTTTAGAACCGGAAGTATTACTTATTCTTTGAAACAGTTTTTTCCCGTACGTGTATCACAGTATGAATGAAATGTTTCTGTATGGTATACACTGGCTTACAAATACATTTGAATCCCATGAACTATTTCTTTTAGATTAGATCATATGGAAAATAATCTTTCTACATTTCTTACAAAAAGTTAATGTTGGGGCGCCTGGGTGGCTCAGTGGGTTAAAGCCGCTGCCTTCGGCTCAGGTCACGATCCCAGGATCCTGGGATCGAGCCCCGCATCGGGCTCTCTGCTCGGCGGGGAGCCTGCTTCCCTTCCTCTCTCTCTCTGCCTGCTTCTCTGCCTACTTGTGATCTCTGTCTGTCAAATAAATAAATAAAATTAAAAAAAAAGTTAATGATGATATGAAGATATGAAAATATAACATGAAAAAGAATAAATAGATCAATGTCACCTATAAAAAATGCATAAATGTAGATAAAATATTAATATTTTCTTCCCCTTATAAAATGTGGTGACAAGATACAGTAAATTTCAAGAATATTAAGAATTAGCAAGAATGTAAAAATACTTCAACATTACAAAGTTTATGTGAATAAAATGGTGGTTTTCTTTTTGTCTGATTTTAAATCATGTGGACATAGTTAACAGAGCTTGGCATTTGTTCAGGGAATTCTTGGGAAGGTTGAACATGATACAGCTTCTGACTCATGTGTGAAATGCACCCACAGAACACAGAGCACTGGTCCTCTTGGTCCCAGAGCCACTGAGAGGGAGGACAGATTTCCCTGACGTTCTGAGGTCAGGAGTGTAAAGGTTCATCCCCAAGTGCTGGTTGTGTGCTATGATGAGAATTCAACTTCAGGGCTGTGTCTGGACACAGGGACATAGACAGCCACCTTCTGAACAACTGTATGGGAGGAACTGTGGTTCCTGAGAGGCTGCCAGTGGGAGAGGGGACATCTGAGGTGCTGTGGATCTTGACCTAAGGAAAAATAGGACAAACCGACCCCTCTCACTCCAAGGAATCCCATAGGCTTACAATGTAAAGCTCAAGTAAACAATCACAAAGTACTCAGGATTGAAGGTGATTCACAATAACCTGCTTCCCACCTGGGCAACCCTGTAGATGTCTTCTGGGAAGAGCAGCTCTGGGGCATTTTATGTTGAACCAAGCGGGTGATGATCCTGAAAGCCCCACTGAGCCCAGATGATCTACTGATGTAATGGTAATATAAGGGGTTCCAAATAAAACCTTTCAATCACAAAGGCAGATAAGATAAAGATAAGTAACACACTTTTACACACATTTCTAGTTTTCAAGTAAGAACAGTTAATAGACTAAGAATGGAGTCAGCATCTAGGTTTCACCACATACATTTCACCCAAACTTAGGGTCATTTATGAGAATAAAAAAGTAAAATAACACTGGATCTGTACGGGGATAGGGGATTTGCTTCCTTGACATCAGCTCTTTCCCTCTTCTCCAGCAGGGCTCATGGCATCCATCTGAGGTAAGGTATGAAGATGGAGCTTCAGAGGCCTTTCTAGAGCATGATGTCTTGCGTAACCCATATCCAAAAATGTGTACTCATAGGAAAGGTTAAGTCTTAGAGAGTCATCTTCTTTTATTTCCTCATTCTTAGGAGGAAGACCCCCTGTTCTAATCAAAAACTCTTAGACTCTGAGGATAAACAAGGATCACAAAACACAGAGATGGTGTTTTTCTGACAAACAGTGGGAAGAAGCTCCTCGAGGATGGGACGAGAACACTGCGTCTGTGTGATCCCCCAAGAGCCACTGGTTCTGCACCTGCCACGGACCTGCCCAACCCCTCAGTGATTTGCATGTTTCCCCCAGAGCCCATCACTGTTCTTCAGCATCTTCATGAAGAGGCTGCTCAGACATTTGGGGCAAAAAAGTACCTCAGGCTGGGCCTCAGATCGAACATGGGAGTCCTGACCCAACTCCTCTGCCTTCTGCTGGCCTGCCTCCCATTGAGGAGGGGAGTGCAGGGGACATCCCCGAGATGGTGGGAGTCCTCTCCTCCTGACTGTGGGATCTCCCCAGGGATCCTCCCTGTGGATCCCTGACCTGGGGTCTCCCCCCCTCCCCAGAAAGCCAGGTACTCTCAGATTAGGGGACCAGGGACTTGAGAATCTTCTGGGAGGAACATCGAGTGGGACCTGGTAAACAATGGTGACTTTGTGTTTTGCTTCCTACCCAGCTGTCAGCTGGCACTCGGGGCTGACCCAGTCTCTGGCCTTCCTCTCCATGTCCCTGAGGGAGGGCATGTCCATCACCTGCAGGGCCAATGAGAGCATCAGCAATTACTTGAGCTGGTATCAGCAGAAACCAAGAGAGGCTCCTAAGTTTCTCATCTATGATACTGATAACCTCAAGTCTGTTGTCCCAGACTGGTTCTCTGTGATTCAGTTGGACAGAGAATTCATCGTCAAAATCAGCGCAATAGAGGCTGAGGATGCTGCCAGTTACTACTGCCAGCAGGATTATATCCTTCCTCCCATGGTGCTACAGCCCAGAGCAATAACCATCCCAGTGCTGGGTAGGGATGGGGGCAGAGGCAGGGGGTGGGGGGAGGGAGGGAGAGAGGAAGGACCGTGGGCTGTGCTCACGGTGCTTCCAGCAGCTCTTTTCTATCCTGGGTCTGTTCACCCAGGCAGGAGCTGCTTTGGGGAAGGGCTAGCAGGGCTCAAGGATCAAGGGACTTTGTCCTTTGAAAGCTTCCTTTCTTGATGACACAAATCCCAAACCTCAGGAATTCTAAAATGAAATTTCTCTTGCACGCCTGCAATGGAATTCATCCACAGGACGGACCTTGAATCCTATCTCTGATAAACACTCTGTGAAGTAGGCAAAAAAAGGGAACCCACATCCAAGCGAACACTACTACTCCTCCTAATACTGCTAAGACGAATACTAGTATTGCAAATACTAGTACTACTAACGTTAGTACTAATACTTCAGGCACTACTACTGTAATGCTACTACTACTAATAAAACTAATAAATATCAACAACTACACTATCAACTGCCATCGAGTGAAATCTTGAGGACTTACTGTGTATTGAATACTGTATGAAGGACTAATTCATCTACCACAATTCATCACACAATAATCCTCTAGAGATGATAAATCAGGGGTTCTCAGAGTTTACATTACTCAACATGCCAGTGCTTGTAAAGGAAGAAGATGGAAAAAGAATCTGTTGTTTTGACTCCATAATTTCTACTCATTATTTAACTACATTCATTAAAAAAAAAATAGTACAACTAAAAACAGGTCAAGACAGAAACTGTCTCTAGCATCCCAAAAGCTCCCTCAGTCTCCTTCCCTGTCAATTCCATGCCCACCCTCCACACACATACCACAAGAGGCCACCCCTCTTTGGTTTTCTTTCCACATTGAGCAGATATTCTCTGTTTTTGAACTTCATATAAGTGGAATTATACAGTACACACTTTTTTTAATGTCTTGCTTCTTTTGATCAACATGTTCTTCGAACTTCATTACTGTTGTTGGTGTGGCCATAATTCATTCTTTTCCTGCTGAGTAGTTTACTATTACATAAATACATCACAATTAATATTTTTATTCATAGGAATAGTATGGAAGTCTTGTGACATAATAGGAAAAGTGGGCAAGCCTCAGTGTATTTCAGGCATTTCTTAAGACAGTGTCACTTTTATTTCTGGATCATCTTTGCACACATTACACAGCATGTGTCTAATAGAGAAAATATCCATGAAGCTATTCTTACCATCAATCCATACAACATAATTTTTTTTCTATTTTATTATATTATACTCTGTTTTAATCTATTAGTCTAGCTTTTATTATTAAAACATATGATCATAACACTCATTCCTTAGCCCATGAACAGATAAAATCGTTCATTTTATAAAATACTGCCCTGGGGGATATTTCTCAGTGTGACATTTTATAGAGGCCTGAGGCCCAAAAACCTGAAAGTATGCTATAGCAGGTCCCCCAACGTGATGGGGATAATTTTCCTTCCTGTGAGTCATGGGTCAAGTATTAAAGAACTAGAGAGAAGAACAAAAGACAATATAAGGATTATGAAAGAAAGAACAACCCATGATGTTTTAACCTTTTTTGGGTGAGGTTTTGATACTGGGTGGTAAAAAGAAACACAATGAACAGGTCTGGTAGGCTTGATGGAACCCCTGAGCAATTAGTATAGATCAAGACAAAATAATTCTGTGTTTAGGAATAGTGAGTTGGTTGCTGAAAAACAGCCCTAGATCTTAATGTGGTTGTGGATGAGACATACTTGGATTAGTTCTAAGTTTGTCTTCCACGTGTCTCTCTCTGAAGTTCCTCAGTATACCTATGATGACCACGATTATGGGAACCCTGAACATAGTAGTTATAATTATAAAATAAAAAATAAAATACGTTTTGTATTTGATACAGTGCTAAACACCTTACTTTTGTTTCAACTGCAGACAGAACCATTGTTGTCACAGTTTCAAAGACTCAGAAACTGAGACAAAGGGAAGTTAAGTGAACGGTATCAATATCACACTTCCATAGGCAATGGAGCCTTGTCCCCAGCCCTAATGCGGTGACTTCAGACACTTCTCTGATAATATCAGAACCTTTGGATGGATAATGTCTGACTGTCAGTAAGCTCTAACTCTTGATGTGATGACCATTCATTTGGAAGTTGGAGTAGCAGTGATAAAACTGTTTCCTTGAAATGTACATAAAGGTTGGGAAAGCAAGAGTTGAATGGCTTCTGTTTTCTTCTCAATGGGCTTGTGCCAAACACCATCTGGAGGAGTTTAAGTGATAAGTAAGGCAGGAGGACACAGGAGAGATATTCTTCCCTCAGGCTGAGCCCTCGGCATCCTCTGACATCACCACCTGGGGATGGGTTGCTCAAGGACAGAGAAGAGGAAGTGAATGGTCTCAGGAGCTGGAAGCCCAGATGGCCCTTTGCAGCCCACCCTGTTGTCCCGAGCCCATGTTAATGCCTGGGTCAGTGCTCTGGGGGGAGATCTGTCTCAGTTAGGACACAGATCAAACTAGGGAAGCCCCAGATATCTGCAACACATACAATCATCAAATAGCTTCTAATACTAGAAAAATAACTAGTACAAGTAAGGGGGAAAAAAGAGCCACAATAAGCAATTATTTGTGCAAAGATGCTAAGTAATTACATACAAAGGGGGTAAATTTGATCAGTAATGCAGGAAGTGCCCATGAAAATCTCACTGTGTTGTTGCTATGGCACAACCAGATGGNGTTGCTATGGCACAACCAGATGGGCTAATGTTGAGCAAACTGCCAAGATTAAGTTGTGGTGAGGCTAAAGAGCTAGTGGACATTTCACATGCTTCTGATAATAACGTGTATTGGCATATTCTTGTCAGAAAGTTGTTTGTGATTATCTACAAATGAGGAATATACACACACCCCAGGACTCAGTACTTTTTTACTCTGATATACCCAATAGAATTGAGAGTGTATGTGCTCAAGGAATGTCATGACAGCGTTGCTTATGACAACCCCAAACTGGAAACAAACAGTTACTGATCTAGAATGGAATGGATGCTTCAGTTATGGTATTTACAAACATCTTTATCCTCTCTGTGCTTTATCTGAGTGGTAGTTCTGAAACCTGTGATAATTTTGAAATTATTGCCCAAATTACCAAAATTTCATGTGAAGTACTCTTCATGTCTCATCTGAAAAGCCATTTCATACCTCAAATTGATGAATATATTACTACTTATTATTTTTGTAAGCTTTATCACTGGACTTTAGTTCTATAATCTAGGTGGATTGGGTTCTTGGACATGACACAGAGTAGGGGATCAGATTTCATTTTTCTTTCAGTAGGAATGTCCACTTGAACCATCCCACTATATTAGAAAAAACGTTCCTTTGTTACTTGTCTTAGTAGCCACATGTGCACAAATTACATGTCCCAATAGACATATGTCTGTTCAAGGACTATGTTTCATTCCCCTGGTCTCTCTTATATCTTTGTGGTAATATTAGAGTGCCCTAGTTACTGTGACTATAAATAAGTCTTTTCAAAAAAAATATTTCATTTATTTATTTGAGAGATTGCAAATATGAGCTGTGGGGACATGGGCAGAGGGAGAGGGCGAAGCAGACTGCCCACTGAGCAGGGAGCCAGATGCAGTTCTCCTTCCAAGGACCCTGAGATCATGACCTGAGCAAAAAGGCAGATGCTTAACCAACTGAGCCACCCAGGAGCCCCAGGTGCATTTAAATAAGACTTAATCATCAATGGAGTATTCTCTCAACATTGTTCCTTTTCAGAATTGCCTTAGTTCTTTTCAGCTCAGAATTCCCCATACATTTTACAATGTGCAAAAAAAAGTAACTGGGTTTGCATTGGAAGTACATTGAAACTGAGGATCAATTTGTTGAGATAGACATATTGAGTCTTCGGATGCATGAAAATGTACTATTTCACCATTTATTCAGGTCTCCTTTACTTTCTCTTAGCAAAGTTTTATTATCTTCGTGTCTGTATGATGAGTGACCGCATGTAGGTAACAATGCATGTCCTCTCATATGTACGTTCGGTTTACAAGTTTTTTGTAATTGCCAAGACAATAAATTATCCTTGAAAAATGTTTGCTCTATCTCTGTTTCTATTACTAATATTCAATTTCCTATTTGGACAATCTGTGATTGCATTAGCCATGCAAAACTCAACACAAATACAGGAGTTAATGTAATCCACACAAATGTGTGCATGTATTTGGATTTTCAGAGGAGGTACTTTGGGATGAAGGATCAGTTTCTTGGAGAAAGATTCTCTCAGGCACATGTCTAACGTCATGAGACCCTCTGTGACTCCCAATCTCAGCTTCCATGGCAAGGACACTCGGAGTATCATTTCCTTCCACCTTCCTCTTCTCAGGCGGGGCACAGAGCAGCAGAAAGCACAGCAGCAGAGAGAGAGATCCCGACTTACTGTGAGATCTGACCTGCCACACCTCACCAGTCCACCCTGGACCAGACGCATGAAGAGCCACTCAAGTCCTCAAGGTGAGGACCAATGCAGATTCACTTAGAGCAGAAACTACATGGTCCAGACACAGACGTGTTCTTCCTCCTTCTTCCATGTCAGCTATAGGATTGGATATGCTTGAAGACCCATGCAGTCATTTTCTGCACAGTGACAACCTTGGCCAAGCTGACAGGGACACAGACAGGATCATCCCTCCCTGCACCATTCTAGCGGCTGCAAATGAAGCTGGAGCCATCCAAGAAGCAAGGCTGGGAAAATCCTAGAGATACAAGAATACTGCAAACCAGAAATGTATTTAAGGAGGTGCCAAAAAATAAAATTTCAATCTCTTGCCGTTATTCCTTATCGCAAAGAAGTTAGAATGTAAAGCCTGAGTGAAGAAGTGTGAAGGTCATTATTTGAATATAAACAAAGCCTACTTCTTTCCTTGGCACAGCCTCCATAAGATCTCAATAGAGCAGGGTTCAGAGAGCTCCCAGGTTGGTGAACACATCCACACAGGGAGGGTGACACATCCCAGCTCCATGGGGACAGAAGCTGCTGCAATCAGCATCCTCAGTCCCTGGTGTGTATCTCTCCATATAGCTCTTCATCTGAACCTTTATCATATATTTTAATAACCTGGGAAACAAAAGTAGGTGTATCTCCAAGTGATGTGAGATGCTCTAGTAAACTAATCAGACCTGAGGAGGGAATTATGGAACCCCGTGTCTACAGCTGGTCAGAGACAGAGGTCCCTTCTTCACTCCCATTAGATGATGACACTCCCAATAGGTTAGTCCTTCTCAAGTAAGAGTCTCCATGCCACCCTGCAGAGCCACGGGCAGCTGCTCTGGAGGATGAAGTGTTGACATGAAGCCACTGAGTGCAGACCCAGAGCCAGGAGGTTGTGACCCTGAGAAAACTCCATCTTGAAAGTGCTTGGTGTCCTCTACATAGCGGGTCAGGAACCGCCACCTGGCATCTGTGCATTGGAGCTACTCCACCCCCAGGTGGTTCCTTGTGCCCAGTGTCTGTGACAGTGGAGACACCTTCTCCACAATATGCAGGGACATCAGTTTCCTCCCTAAACATGAAGATGGGATGGATATAGACCTAGCTTTAAGGTCTTCCCAGAACAAAGCTAAAGTCCTTTTTCTTTCCTGTCACAAACATAAAAAAATTCCTCTAATAAAAAACCAAAGTCCCAGAGTGATGACAAAAATAATGTGATGGACTCTCCATACATTCCCTAAAGAAAAAAAATAAAGGTGAAAGTGAGGGAATCTGAGGAGAAAGGAGGAACAACTATGAAAAGGCCTGCACCTCTGGCAGGTGCATCACACGTGCATGAAGGTACAGCAAGAGAGAAAGTGATGATATCCCCGGGAAGGATCTGGCCCATGTATCCCCAGTCAGGTCCACTCTGGAGGGCGACCACAGGGCTGCACCCCTTGGGGGTCTGGCTTAGACTTTTGTTCTACTGCATCCCAACTCCACTCCCCCTCTGCCCAATCCTGCATTCTCCTTCTGCAGATGGTGGTGTCAGGAACATCCCCAGCCAATATCATACATGCTATACTCAATGTGAGTCAGCTTTTGGGGGAACAATGCCTGTCATCAGTGATGTCAGAGCGTAGCACAGACCACATGGTCAGAATAACCTGCATAGGCAGAAGCTGTCTATTTTCTCCATCTTCCAAAATGGAAAGGGACAGAATGATGTCAGAAAGAGAGAATAAGGCAGTAGATAATTGAGCACATGTTATGAGAAATTAAGTCAATGTGCT
>NW_019154229.1:275956-284119 GCF_002288905.1 Enhydra lutris kenyoni | reverse complement strand
TCAGGGGAAATGGGAAACATTGTTCATTCTGTCTCATCCTCTTAGACCATGATGACTTAAGAAATCTCTTTGTTTGATCTGGTGTGTGTGTGTGTCTGTGTGTGTGTGCCATATCTAATATGCACCATATGGTGTGTTTATGAGTCTATCATCTGTCTGTCTTGTCTCTCTATATATCTATCCATCTATTAGTCTCTCTGGGGAGAGAGAGAAAAGTATGTATGACAGGATACACAAGGGACTGTAACCAACGGTTATCCCAAACATCATATTCACTGCCCGATGCATAAAATTTTGTTTCTCTCCTGTTCTCTTCTGCAGGACTATGAGTTCTCCTCCTGTAAGTGAGAGATTCTTCTCTACCTGCCTTGTTCTTCTTACATTCATCTTCTCAAAAATTAGATAATTCATGAGGTCCCAAGGTAAGTTTAATTCATTAATAAATCAATATTAAATCATCTAAAGCCATTAGCCTGGAGACAGCAGATCCCAGAGACTCTTGAACCATCTCCAGTTCATCCTGGGATCCGGAGATTGCCAGCCAATCAGCTGGAGTGGGAGTGGGACCTGTTTCCTCCTGGACATTAGCTTGTAGGAATCCACACAGGATGGCCATTCACCTGCCAGAAATGGACTCTGGACACTCATACCTGTATTGTCAGGGTCTCTGGAGCTTTCTAAGAAGGCCGGGCTATGAGGACTGTGTTCTGCCACAGATCCCAATTATTGCAGGGAGATCCTGCTTCCCACACAGGCAGTAGGGAATTTGTCTCTGTTCATTTCCCTCCAAGCACAGAAGACATTTTAAGTTACTGCACTCCCAGAAGAGGGACCTGAGCCCTGCCTTTGGCTCTTTCCTCTCTGCCACACCCACCACAGGATTTGCATATTGTCCCCTGGGGAGGACCTTGCCTTGGAAGTCTGACATAAAGGTCAGCTCTGAGCTTGTGTTTACTTACTAGGACTCATCAGTTCAGCTTCTCAAAATGAGGTTCCCTTATCAGCTCCTGGGGCTGCTGATGATCTGAGTACCAGGTAAGAGCGGAGTGGGGGAGAAGATGGGAGATTGCAGTGGGGATGGTAAGCAGTCTGGGTGCTGTTAGTCCCTATGTATGTTCTGTCCAGGGGTGAGATTGCCCTCTAAGAGGGGAACTTAATTTTGAAATCCATGAAAATTATGAGAAATTAAAGGGAACAAAGAACAGTGTTTTAGTGAGATGCTGGGGAAAAAAAACAAACAAACTGGCCATTCTGTGTCCTGTAATTCTTGGTCTATCCATGGAAACTGGATATATTTACAGTAGGAATCCAATCACAAATATGATTTAGCCTAATATAAATGAAATTTTAATTCATAATAATGACTCATAATGTTTCTCCATAACCCGTACTTATCTCTCGTTGTAGGATCCAGTGCAGAGGTTGTGATGACACAGACCCCACTCTCACTGTCCATCACCCCCGAAGTCAGGCTCCATCTCCTGCAGGGCCAGTCAGAGCCTCATACACAGTGATGGAAACACCTATTTGAGTTGGTTCTGGCAGAAGCCAGGCCAGTCCCCACAGGGCCTGATCTGCAAGGTTTCCAACTGTTTCACTGGGGTCCCAGACAGGTTCAGTGGCAGTGGGTCAGGGACAGATTTCACCCTGAGAATCAGCAGGCTGGATGCTGACGATGTGGGAGTTTATTACTATTATCAAGGTACACATGCTCCTCCTACAGTGGTTCAGGCCCAAACACAAACCTCTCTGTCTGGTGGTCCCCACTGGGCATGTGTGTTGCTTGAGCAGGGACCCGGCACAGCAGAGGCTCTGAGCTGGCATCAGAGGCAGGTGCTAGGGTACTCAGGGCAGTAACATGCAGCTGAGTTCTCTAGACCGAGTCCTGGCCCCTGGGCAGCAACAGCCTCAGTGGGACACAACCAGCTACAGAAGGGACATGATCAGCCTCTGAGCTGAGCAGTGAGCTGGCAGGCAGAGCTGCCATGAAACAACCTGACACTCCTGGCCTATGTGCTTGGGTCAGGGACAATTACTCAGCCTGAGGGTCAGAAACCTGAGGCATATTTGTGGCACCACAATTACATACACTTTTGAGCTAAGAAATTTTGTGATATTTTCAGTAGGATAATATTTGATATCCTTTATAATTTATTATTGCTTATTTTCCCACTCTCTGAATTTCTTCTTTCCCAGTTACACTAACTGTTTTTGTGCTATATTCTCTAGATAACATTCTATGCACACTAACCTCACAGGAAATATGGCTGAGAAGGATTAGTAAAACTTTTTCTTCAAGCTCCCAAGCAGAATTGTAAACCCATAGCAGATAAAAGCTCCTAATCCTGTAAAGATGTAAAGACGATGTCCATATATACAATGAAATATTACTCAGTCATAAAAAAGAATGAAATCTAGCCATTTGGCTCAACATGGAATGGCCAATAGGATATTGTGAGGTGAAGTAAGTCCAGATAAAGGCAAACATCACATGATTTCATTTATATGTAGAAATATTTAGAAATCTGTCTTCTCTAGATTGAGGCCCTGACTTTGCCATTCAAATTTTAATCCAGAGAAAAAAATCTCACGATGGAGAAAACACTAGATCTTGGTCCATCCTTGTGCTGGAACCAATGTACATCATTTTTTTCCCAACATATTTTTAACATTAAAAAAAAAGACTTCTAGTACAAAACCAGGAGCAAAGAGCAGGCTGCTTTTGTCACTAGAAAACGTTTTAAATTTGGAAAGAACAGCAAAACAGATTATAAGACGGAGGCAAATAAAATATATGGAAGAGGGGAGAGATAAAGGACTCACTACCTGGACACCTTCTCCCTCAACACTCACTCTACCAACCACAGAGATACGCAGTAGCTTGCCTCTCTTCTAAAAGTGCCCTGAGTTTCTGTGTTTCCCTGGAAGCCTGTTCACAGACCTTCTGTTGCGCCCTTCTACCTCTTCTAAACTTCTAGGCCTGTGTAGAAAGTGGAAGAACAGTGTTTGAAATCAAGATAAGTAGACTACACCACTCTAGGATCACTCCTTATTGCAGACAAACACCAGCTCCAAAGTCTCTCCTGGTTTCTGGAATATTTTAGCTCCCGCCTCCTAGAGCCTCTCACAGACTGTCACAATTCCCGGTGGTTTCAGTGTACTCAGTATATGACCTTCCATTACCTGCTCTTTCAGTTGTTTGGCTGATCCTCCTCCAATAGTCTCTTCCCCACCCAATCTTTGATCAGTCACTCTCATGGCCATGCCTTAGGTGCGCCATCAGAAAATCATGACCAGTTCTCCATCATGACAATGCTGAGCATCTCAGGGGTGCCTGGGTGGCTCAGTCAGTTGAGCCTCTGCCTTCAGCTCAGGCCATGATCCTGGGGTCTTGGGATGGAGCCCTGCTCAGTGGGGAGTCTGCTTCTCCTTCTCCCTTTACCACTTCCCTGCTCATGCCCTCAGGTGTTCTTTCTCCCTCTCTCTCTCAATAAATAAATAAATAAACAAATAAATAAATAAATGTTTTTTAAAAATACTGAGTATCTCAGCCTTGACCCATTCTAAGAACTTTGCAGCTCAATCCACTGGGTATGCCACCGCCAATAATTTATGGCTTTCACTACAGTAAGACCTGAAATCCATAGGACAAATATATATTGTGTTTCCATGGAAAATTTGGCATCTCTGTAGTGTACTTTTCCAGGTTATCAGGGTCCAACCCTGGTCATTATCTTTGAGCTATCTTGCAACTCTTTATAAACTGTTGATAACTGATAGATTGATGATTCTGTACTATCTGGTAGTGACTTAACTGATGTCTTCCCTCACCATGGAGAACCAGCTTGCCTCTCTCTGCAGTTCATTCCTTTATTCCAAATATATCTATATTTTCCTTTGACCCACTTACATCTTCCTAGTTCCCTCACAGCATGTGAGTAAAATAATTCAACACATGTTCGTCATTACTATCTCTCAATGAGAGTCATAATTTTACTGTTTTCTGAAAATTAGCTTTTAGTGAATCTATTGACCTTCCTATATTTTCTTCTCTTTAAGCCCTTCATAATCTCATTTCCCTCCTTCTTCAGCTGAATTCCATGATTCTTCTTTATAACAATGCCCAAGATCTTCCTCAGCCTTCCATTGTTTCATTTCATGTACAAAGCCCCAACCCTCCACCTGCCTGCTGGAGGAAAACACACAGCAATCCTGACTGCTCCAACTTTGATTCATGCCCTCTCACCTCCTGAGGCCCTTCACCCTGTCCCACAGTCATACTTCACTTCCCTGGTCTCATCAGTCTTCAATATTTCTCTTTCCTTCTTCAGGTTCTAACAGCTCCTCCTCCATCCTCACTTAAAGCCAAGTATGCCATTTCCTATTTCCTAGGTCAAGATGGTCAGCAACCTTCCCAACAGAAATGTGAAAGAGAGGAAAGAAATGTGAGCCTTTCCACATCAGGAACATCTGTTAACCTTCCTGTTTCAGCCAGCATTAAGCACACAATCAAGCCAGCCAAGATCAATCAAGCCTGGGCCCATATTAACAGAACTGCCCAGCCAAACAATAAACAAGACAGCCACAAACATGCTACCATTTTAAGCCACTGTATTTTGTGGGTGATTTATCACATGACACTAGTAACTAATACATCATCTGATTTTAAGTTTCTGCTCACTCTTACTCAGCAAGCCTTTATTCCCTTCCTTCCATTACTTTTCTTTATAGCCCCTCCAACAAAACGTAGTAAATATTTACTGATGTCGTTGATTATCGCCTGGCTCTCCCAGCTGGGGCAAAAGCAGATGTCTTTGCTCTGGACACAGAGGAAGCCCTCAGAAAACATACCTTGGATGAGAGAAATGGAACCCTTAATAGCAATCCTTGAAGTAGGTTTCTAATTATTAAGAGAAGCTGTTTTGTAGGTAAAGACGTTTGGACCACACTCACCAGGTTTGCTGCGGTCTTTCCCGAAGCTAAGGTACATCAACCCATGCATTTCAGAAGGAGGTGAGGAAATAATACTAAGATGCTCAGAATGTCTCCATTTTCACACAGAATTGGACATGCTCATGAAATTTTCTCCAAGGGACTCAAGTTATGGCACACTTAGAGCCATGATTTCCTTCAGTCACAAGATTAGACCTGAATGCCCAAGGGACAACTTTAAAGAAAAAGGTGACAAAGGTGAAAAAAGGTGCTGAGGCACAGTACCCCGTGTTCCTAAAGTGACAGGGTTGAAGAGTGAGGGAATCAGAGTGCCTGGGTGGCTCAGTCTGTTGAGTGTCCGACTCTTGGTTTTGGCTCAAGTCATGATCTCAGTCATGTGAGATGGAGCGGGCGACAGGTTCCTCACTCAACAGGTTGTCTGCCTGAGAGTCTCACCATCTCCCTCGGCCACTATACCCCAGCAATAAATAGATAGATAAAATCTCAAAAAAAATAATGAAAGAATTGCCTTTGTGAAAATGAGTAAGCCTGGGAGAAATGGAGAAGAGAGAGAAGGGAGGTAGGAAAGGAGATGGAACAGAAATGACTGTGCAGGATACTGCCCAGGAAGGCTGGGAAACAGGGCCCATGGAAGGAAAGAGCAAGAGGGACACTACCTTCCATGTGGGAGATTCTGAATGGGAGAGCTCAAAGGTTTCATCCTAGGAAGGTTCAGAGTGGGAGGGTGATAGAGGGTGAAGAAAAGAGAGTGAGGAAATAAAAGAGAAATGTCCCAGAGTCCAAGAGGAGGAGGAAGGGAGAACTGATCCACAGGGTGTAACGTTCACCACCCTTTGTCAGAGGCTAAAGACAGACCTTCCTGACTCACTGCTGCCGTGGTAACCTGGGAAACATGCAACTTCTTGGGGCACAAAAACTCCCAAGAGCATCCCTAAGACATCTTCACAGCATTTGTCTTCACTAACATCCCACAAAAAGGGACGCAAGAGGGATGCCTGGGTGGCTCAGTCGGTTAAATGGCTGCTTTCAGTTCAGGTCATGATCCCAGCATCTTGATGGAGTCCTGCGTTGGGCTCCCTGCTCAGTGGGGAGCCTGCTTCTCCCTCTGTCTCCTTCTTCCCTTGCTTGTGCTCTCTCTTTCTCTCTCTGGCAAATTAATAAATAAAATCTTCTTTTAAAAAGGGGTGGGGGATGCAGAAAAGTCAGCTCTTTTCATTTTTGCTGTGCCTTACAAGCCCTCCAAGGAGTATGTCAGGAGATGTGACTTCTCGGGCAGATAGGGGAACGCACATGTTCAGGGCTGAGTAAAGAGGAAGCTGCTGGTGCAGCAAAGCCTCCCTAACCCGAGGCCCAGGGGAGCAGGTTTTTGTTCAAGGCTGAAGCACTGTGGGCAGAGAGCTATAAACCTGCTGGCAGTAGTAGTTTCCCACATCTTCAGCCTGGAGGTTGCTGATGGTGAAGGTGAAGTCCGTCCCAGACCCACTGCCGCTGAACCGGTCTGGGATGCCTGTGGCCCTGTTGGATGCACCATAGATGAGGAGCCTGGGAGCCTGCCCATGTTTCTGCTAGTACCAGGCTACATGGTTGCTAACACTCTGACTGGCTCTGCAGTTCATGGTGACCCATTGACCTGGAGACACAGCCAGCGAGCCTGGAGACTGAGTCATCATGATGTCCCCATGGGTACCTGCAATCAGAAAATTGGTGTTACAGACACACTTTATCCCAGTCACACTGAAATATTTCATTACAAATGTGCTTCCTAATGGTACCACATGGCAGTACATCATTGGGTCTGTTTTGGCAATAACCAGTGTTTCTCATTATATATCTTAAAAAGTTGTTTAAAATGACACTACTCCAGAAGGATTATGGCACTTTTCAGCTTCTCACCTGAGACCCACAGCAACAAGGATACTAGGACCTGCCTCTGTGACATCATCTTGCTGCCCCTGCCTGCCCAACACAGCTCAGCTCATGTAGCAAAGGCCCCTTTTATACAGCCTGAGCCGCTGGTCTGGGCCTGGAGGGGCCTATGCAAAGCAGTCAGGGAGAACAGAAGCAAATATCATAAGCAGTGGGTTGTGAAAGTACCCAGTGGAAATGTAGGGAGCCAAAAATAGCTCCAAATAGAGCTGTATGACAAAAACACACAGAAGTCAACTAAGAAGCTCTGAGAACAGCTTAGAAGTTCTAAAATGACAAACTGCTACAAGACCGAATGAAGAGCTTCCATTTTCACTTTAAAAATGTCTTTAAATGGGTTCAGTTTCCAGAAATGATGACTTGGCTCTTCATATCAATAACCCTGGTAAAATAACAAAATATGTTGGAAAACAAATAATGGGAGGCAGGGAGGGAGAAAAGAATTGGAAGGCACAAAAAGAAAGTGGAGGACTTTGGGCCCAGCTTCTTATAAAACTTCTGACTGGAAAACATCAAGCTTTGAAGCCATTTTTCTCCTGCAGATGGGTAGGATGTGGCAAACACTTGAGCGTGGGTCCCGGGGCTGTGCAAGATCCTGAGAGATGAGAGATGGAAGACAGGCCCAAAATTTCCTCATGGGGAGACATGTGGAACTCTCATTGGACCTAGGGGAAGACTGAATCCTGAAGTTTAGTTATTCTATCTTTTCAGTTCAATATTTCTGTTTTGTGTTGATTTAACCAATGAATGAAATCTAGGTGCCTTCATGAAAATTCAGTTCCCTCCAGGGGTTTGAGAAGTCAGTGCAGTGTTTCTTGGGAACCATATAAACTTCCCTGCACCTGTTCCTCGTTCTGCTGTTGCTTCTTAAGCAGAGGGAACAGGGTAATGGTTGGATTCCCTTAAGACACCGAGCAGGCCATCCCCCTGAGTAGGGCAGAGGCTGTGGAGGCTTCGGGCACACTGCAAGTCCAACCACAACACTTCTGCCATCTTTCCTCTGAGAGGGGCAGATGCCCGAGTCTTCCTCTGGCAGGTGGCACCCTGGCTGTTCCGTGGGTCCCCATGGCTGCTGCACTGCTTTGTGACATGAGCCATGTCTTAAACCCAGACAGAGCGGTATCAAGTAGACTCTGCCTGGGGATCCATATCTCACTCTCAAAAAGGGTCAATTCTCCCATCACTCCACCCCTCCGTTTGCCTCTGATGATGATTAATTTTATGTGTCAATGTAAGTAGGCTAGGGTGCCCAGTGGAGTGGTCAATGCCAGTTTAGATGTTGCT
>NW_019154229.1:107280-272956 GCF_002288905.1 Enhydra lutris kenyoni | reverse complement strand
TAATTTTCTATTTTCATTTAAGACATTTCTATTAAAAGCCACCTGTTGAATTAAAGCCACATGTCGAAAAACCCTCCAAATTTACTTTCTAATTCATACAAAATTAAATTACAAACCTCTTTAGACTGTATATTTGGAAAAATATAATTATTTGGAAACAACATGATCATGTAACCTAAAATAGTAAATAGAATAATGATTTGTAGAAATTTAAAGAATTACAAAGACCACAGTAATAATGAATCAAGATTATATGCAATTCTGTCAGAATAACTGGACTTAGATTTGTTTCATGGCTTCTGTACCCTCCTACAGCTTGCCATTAGAATGATGTGCCATGGATAGTCTCCACACTCTCACTGGTGCCAGGTCAACCACTGTCCACAGGCTGGAGAACCATTCATCTCCCTGCAGAAGAACCACACAGCGGAGCCCTGAGTGCATTATCCAAATTATTGTCAACATGAACATCCATGACTATAGACAAAAATGCTTAGTATGACAAGCCACTGAGTATTTGACTGGTTTCTTGAAATAGTGTGTAAAATCTGAGTAATACAGTTTTTACACATCTTTGCATAGAAATTGACAGGTTTTATTAAACACAATGGCATAAAAAGAAATACTTGGAAATCCATTCACAAGAAGAAACAAAACAAAGAAATGTTTTTAAAAATATTTGAATTAAAAAGTGTAAAATTCACCCCATTGTAGAAACATCTAACTATGATTACTTAGAGTAATGGTGACAAATTCTGTAGATAATTCAGACTAAGTAAATGTCATTAAATCTGAAGTAAATAAATAGAATTATATATGTGAATGTATGTCCATATGTATATATATATGTATATATGTATAATATGCATACATGTAGATACATTTTGTGATGTGTTTCTACAATTCTTATGAATTAAATGGATTAATATGACTCCAGTAACTCCCCATAAAAAACTAGTGTCCAGGACTAGATATAGCACTAACCTGGTTTGAGGAATTTTCTTTACAATCTTTGTTTCTAAATCATACACCAATTGGTAAACTTATCTGAATATATGTTTTCTCATTCAGTGGAGGTCCTAAGGGTTTGAATGGAGTTATTTCTTCCTACAAACCATTACATCCCATGAAATCCCCATTATCTCTATGTCCACATTCATGTCATGAATTCCAGGTATAAGATATTATCCAATTGGTTTTTTTCATTTTATGGTGAAATCTATTAATACTCTCATGATATAGGTCACAGCTCTTGTAACTTCCAGAGAAAATAACAACTAAATGAAACTACCAATCAACAAACATAAAACATACTGACTGAAAAATGAATTCATGGGTAATACCACTTGTCCTCAAGTGGGACATAAAGGACAATACTCAGCTTTCTGAGAGGAAGCATATCATTTCAGCCCTATTAATTCCCTTTAGCTGGGCACATTTGTGCAGTGCACAAACTGTGCTACTTTACAGAGTGCTCCTGAGTCCCAAGCCTCTGCTTCTTAACAAATATCTCTTGATTTTATCCCTATTGCTCTGAGCCCTCAAATATGAGCCCTGCTCATGATCTTCATTGAAGAATAGCTTCAAACAAAAAAAGGGAGGGAGAAATATGATATCTCCTAATCATGATAAAGATGATATTCTATATTCAGGTTTTCCACGTGACTCTGTAAAGAGGTGACATGGCAACAAGGACAGGACAATGAGAACGGTAATGCCTTGATGCCATTGAGAAGAACAGAGCTATTACGTGTTTGTTAGCAGGAGGGTGCTACCAACGGTAGTCATAGATGCACCTGCCCTTTCGTTACTCTCCTTGACAAACAATACTGACTTTGTTGGATAAAAAAGAGTAAAGGAAATCTTATCTAAGCTGGGAAGTTTTCCTACACATACCATACCATGGTTAGAGTCTGCATAACCAACGGGAAGAAGAAATGTAAGAATTATCAAGGGAGGACATTTTTCACATAGGAATTCTCTTCCCGGTTTTAAGAAAAAAGAAAGATGAACTCTCCCTGCAAGCAACAACCACCGCTTGCAGCCAATGAGAAACCACTACAACCTCAAACTCTCTTTCTCCAGTGAGAATTTGTTCAAAACAATCCTCCCCAATCTCCTCCTAATGCATAATAAAAGCGGACCTTCCTTTTGCCTCTTCAGACTCAGCAGTGGTTTGCCATAATTTGCTTTGTCCCAAATGGCAAATCTTCTGCTTTTCTCAAATAAGCTCATTTTGCTAGTAAAATAACTGGCTAATTTTTGTTTAAGGTTGACGAGTGCACTAGTAGAATTATTAATTCAGAATAATGATAAAATTAAAAATTCTTGGTGGGGGGTCAAGGAGAAGGGCAGAGGGAGAGGGGGAGAGAGAATCTTAAGCAGTCTCTGAACTCCACGCAGAGCCCAATGCAGAGTTTGAAATCACGTCCTTGAGATCCTGACCTGAGCTGAAATCAAGCTGAAATCAGCTCAGTTCAGCATCAAAATTGACTGAGCCACCCAGGTGCTTCATCACTGCTGATTTTTAATGTCAACACATCAGTAAAGCAATATTTAGGGATATGAATCTACCATTGTATGACATCTATAAGGAAGGGGGCCTGGTTTAGCTCCTTGGTTCCTAAAGCCCTGTACAATTTCATAGGTATTCAGTGTTAGGGTCCGTAATCAAAGGAGCGAGACTGATACAAAGCGAAGATCAAGCAAAGCTTTATTTCACGCCAAGCATCAAGAATCAAACTGACCGGTCAGGGCCATCTCTTGCAAAGAGGTGACCCCTCCCAGCATCACAGACTAACTTTTATAGAGGTAGTTTAGCCGGGCTATACACAGGTGGCCAATGAGACTGCAATATACAGAGAAAACTGCACAGTCATGCTAAGTAACACACGGTTGGCCAATTGAATTTCAATTTACCCTAGTAGCTATATGCGCGCCCCACTGATTGGATGTCTTCACCTGGCCTGACCCACCCTTGTATCTAGGCTTTGCAAGTAAGTTCCTCTTGGAGGGACAGGGTCAATCTAAGTTCACTGCATAGGGTCAATCTAAGTTTAATACAACAAAATGGCTCCCTCTGGCCAACCAGGCCCTTACATTCAGTATCACAGGAAACAAAGAGAAAGACAAAATACTGTCTTTGATGGAGACATATTTTCGTCATTCATTTTTTTAATTTTCTTAACCTATTAGGAACAAGTTGATTTTAAAACTTTTATGGAAGTTTAATGGACAAATAAAAGTAAAGGCAACACTTAAGAACAAAGTTGTAGAACTACAGCAGTCACAGAATAAGCAAAAATCTATTACCTACTTTATTTATTTATTATTTATTTATGGTTAACATACAACATTAGTTTCAGGTATACAACACAGTTACTGAACATTTCTATACCTTATGCAATGCTCACCACTTAAGAGTTACCATTTGTCACCATATAAAGTTATTAAATATCATTGGCTATATTCCCTATGCTGTACCTTACATCCCCACAAATTATTTATTTTAGAACTGGAAGTATTACCTATTGTTTGATATAGTTTTTTCCCCTTAAGTGCACCACAGTATGAATAAAAATGTTTCTGTATGCTGTACCTTGGCTTTACAAATATGTTTGAATCCCAAAAACTATTTCTTTAGATTAGATCATATGGAGAATAATTTTTCAAAATTTTTTATAAAAAGTTAATGTTGATATAAAAATATGAAAAGATAACATGAAAAATAATAAATAGATCAAAGTCACCTATAAACATTACTGCATAAATGTAGAGAAAATTTTAATATATTCTTCCCCTTATATTATAAGAATATGGTGGCAGGATATAGTAAATTTCAAGAATATTAGGAATTAGCAAGAAGGTAAAAATATTCAACATTAGGTAGTTTATATGAATAAAATGATGGTTTTCTTTTTGTCTGATTTTAAATCATGTGGAAATAGTTAAGAGAGATTGGCAATTATGCAGGGAATTCTTGGGAAGGTTGAGCACGATATAGCCTCTGACTCATGTGTGAAAGTCACCCACAGAACACACAGCACTGGTCCTCCCGGCCCCAGAGCTGCTGAGAGGGAGGACAGATTTCCCTGATGTTTTGAGGTCAGGAGTGTAAAGTTTCATCTCCAAGGTTGTGTGCTATGATGGGAATTCACCTTCAGGGCTCTGTCTGGACACAGGGATATGGACAGCCACCCTCTGAGCAACCATATGGGAGCACCTGTGGTTCCTGAGAGGCTGCCAGTGGGAGTGGGGACATCTGAGATGCTGTGGAACTTCACATATAGGACAAACAAACCCCTCTCACTCCAAAGAATCCCACAGGCTTACAATGTAAAGTTCAAATAAAAAATCACAAGGTACTCGGGATTGAAGGTGATTCAAAATAACTCGCTTCCCACCTGGGCAACCCTGTAGAAGTCTTCTGGGAAGAGCAGCTCTGGGGCATGTTATGTTGAACCAAGCAGGTGTTGATCCTGGGAGCCCCACTGAGCCCCGATGATCTACTGATGTAATCGTAATATAATGGGTTCCGAATAAAACCTTTTCAATCCCAAAGGTATATGAGATAAAGGTACGTAACACACTTTTACACACATTTCTAATTTTCAAGTAAGAACAGTTAATAGACTAAGAATGGAGTCAGCATCTAGGTTTCACCAATACATTTCACCCAAACTTAGAGTCATTTATGAGAATTAAAAAAAAAAAAAATGGTATCAAGGAAAACACTGAATCTGTATGAGGGTGAGGGGGTTACTTCCCAGGCATCAGGTCCTTCCGTCTTCTCCCCTGGGGCTCATGGCATCTATTCGAGGTAAGGTATGAAGATGGAGCCTCACAGGCCTTTCTAGCATAATGTCCGGGAAAACCCACAGTCAAAAGTGTGTATTCATAGGAAAGTGAGGTCTTAGGGAGTCATCTTCTTTTCATTTCTCATTATTAGGAGGAAGAACCCTTGTTCTAATCAAAAACTCTTAGACTCTGAGGACAAACAAGGATCACGAAATACAGAGGCAGTTTTTTCTGACGAACAGCTCAGAGAAGCTCCTCCGGGATGGGACGCGAACCGTGCGTCTATGTGATCCCCCAAGAGGCACTGGTTCTGTACCTGCCGCAGACCTGCCCAACCCCTCAGTGATTTGCATATTTCTCCCAGAGCCCTTTTCTGCTCTTCAGCATCTTCGTGAAGAGGCTGCTCAGACATTCGGGGCACAAAAGAGAATCAGGTTGGGCCACGGATAGAACATGGGAGTCCAGACCCAACTCCTCTGCCTTCTGCTGGCCTGCCTCCCAGGTGAGGAGGGGAGTGCAGGGGACATCCCCGAGATGGTGGGAGTCCTGTCCTCCTGACTGTGGGATCTCCCCAGGGATCCTCCCTGTGGATCCCTGACCCGTGGTCCCCCCTCCCCTCGGAACTCCAATATCTCAGATTAGGGGACCAGGGCCACGAGAATCTTCTGGGAGGAATGTGGAGTGGGACCCGGCAAACAATGGTGACTTTGTGTTTTGCTTCCAACCCAGTTGTCCACGGGCATGCGGGGCTGACCCAGTCTCTGGCCTTCCTCTTGGCGTCCCTGAGAGAGGGCGTGTCCATCACCTGCAGGACCAACAATAGCGCCAGGGATTATCTGAGGTGTTATCACCAGAATCCAGGTCAGGCTCCTCAGCTTCTCATCTATGATGCTGATAACCTCAAGTCTGGTTTCCCAGACCGGTTCTCTGCAATTCACTTGTACAGAGAATTCATCCTCAAAATCAGTGCAGTAGAGTATGAGGATGCTGCCAGTTATTACTGCTAGCAGGATTATATCCTTCCTCCCACGGTGCTATAGCCCCAACCCGCGGGCTAGGTGGGGACGGCTGAGGGAGCAGTGGGCTGTGCTCAGGATGGTTCCAGCAGCTGAATTTTCTCTGTGGTCTCTTCATTGGAGCAGGAGCTGCTTTGGGGAAGGGCTAGCAGGGCTCAAGGATCAAGGGATTTTATCCTTTGAAAGATCCCTTTTTGATGACAGAAATCCCAAACAGCAGGAATTCTAAAATGAAATTTCTCTTGCAGGCCTGCGACAGAATGCATCCACGGGATGGACCTTGAATCATATCTCTGATAAACACTCTGTGAAGTAGGCAAAAAATGGGAACCCACATCCAAGCAAACACTACTAATACTACTAATACTGCTATGACTAATACTCGTATTGCAAATACTAGTACTACGAACGTTAGTACTAATACTTTAGACACTACTACTGTAATGCGACTACCACGAATAAAATAATAAACATCAACAACTACACTGTCAACTGCCATCGAGTGAAATCTTGAGGACTTACTATGTATTGAATACTGTACGAAGGACTCATTCATCTAGCGCAATTCATCTCACAATTAACCTCTAGAGAGGAGAAATCAGGGGTTCTCAGAGTGCTTGTAAAGGAAGAACATGCCGGTGCTTGTAAAGGAAGAAGACGGAAAAAGAATCTGTTGTTTTGTCTCCATAATTTCTACTCATTATTTAACTACATTCATTTAAAAAAAATTAGTACAACTAAAAACAGATCAAGACAGAGACTGTCTCTAGCATCCCAAAAGCTCCCTCAGTCTCCTTCCCTGTCAATTCCATGCCCACCCCCCACACACATACCACGAGAGGCCACCCCTCTTCTGTTTTCTATCCACATTGAGCAGATATTCTCTGTTTTTGAACTTCATATAAGTGGAATTATACAGTACGTACTGTTTTGATGCCTGCTGCCTGCTTCTTAGGATCAATGTGTTGTTTGAACTTCATCTCTGTTGTTGGTGTGGCCATAATTCATTCTTTTCCTGATGAATAGTTCACTATTACATAAATACATCACAACTAATTTTTTCACTCATAGGAATAGTACAGAAGTCTTGTGACATAATAGGAAAAGTGGGCAAGCCTCAGTGTATTTCAGGCATTGCTTAAGACAGTGTCCCTTTTATTTTTGGATCATCTTTGCACACATTACACAATATGTGTCTAATAGAGAAAATATCCATGAAGCTATTCTTATCATCAATGCATACAACATACTTTTGTTTTCTATTTTATTATATTATACTCTGTTTTAATCGATTAATTTAGCTTTTATTATTAAAACATATAATCATGATACTAATTCCTTAGCCCATGAACAGATAAAATTCTTCATTTTATAAAATACTACCCTGGGATATATTTCAGTGTGACATTTTATAGAGGCCTGAGGCCCAGAAACTTGAAAGTATCCTACAGCAGGTCCCCCAACGTGAGGGGGGTAATTTTTCTTTCCTGTGAGTCATGGGTCAAGTATTAAAGAATTACAAAAAAGAAGAAAAAGATCATATAAGGATTATGAAAGAAAGAAGAACAACCCATGATGTTTTAACCTCTTTTGGGTGAGGTTTTGATACTGGATGGTAAAAAAACACAATGCACAGGTCTGGTAGGCTTGATGGAACCCATGAGCAATTAGTATAGATCAAGACAAAATAATTCTATGTTTAGGAATTGTGAGTTGGTTGCTGAAAAACATCCCTAGATCTTAAGGTGACTGTGAATGAGACATACTTGGATTAGTTCTAAGTTTATCTTCCATGTGTCTCTCTATGAGGTTCCTCAATATACCTATGATGACCATGATTATGGGAACACAACACAGTAGTGATAATAATAAAATAAAAAATAAAATATGTGTTTGATAGAGTGCCAAATACCTTACTTCATTTAAACTGCAAACAGAACCATTGTTGTCACAGTTTCAAAGACATGGAAACTGAGACAGAGAGAAGTTAAGTGAATGAGGCCAATATCACACTTCCATAAGCAATGCGGCTTTGTCCCCAGCCCAAATTGGGTAACTTCAGGGACTTCTCTGATAATATCAGGGCCTTTGGGTGGATAATGTCTGACTGTCAGTAAGCTTTAACTCCTGCTGTGATGACCATTTATGTGGAAGTTGGAGTAGCATTGATAAAACTGCTTCCTTGAAATGTACATAAAGGTTGGGAAAGCGAGAGTTGAATGGCTTCCGTTCTCTTCTCAATGGGCTTGTGCCAAACACCATCTGGAGGAGTTTAAGTGATAGGTAAGGCAAGAGGACACAGGAGAGAAACCCTTCCCTCAGGCTGAGCCCTCGGCATCCTCTGCCATGAGATGGGTTGCTGAAGGGCAGAGATGGGGAAGTGAATCGTCTTGGGAGCTGGAAGCCCAGATGGCCCTTTGCAGCCCACCCTGCTGTCCTGAGCCCATGTCAATGCCTGGGTCAGTGCTCTGGTGGGAGATCTGCCTCAGTTAGGACACAGATCAAACCAGGGAAGCCCCAGATATCTGCAACACATACAATCATCAAATAGCTTCTAATAAGCCTAGAAAAATAACTAGTACAAGTAAGGGGGAAAAAAGAGCCACAATAAGCAATTATTTGTGCAAAGATGCTAAGTAATTACATACAAAGGGGGCAAATTTGATCAGTAATGCAGGAACTGCCCATGAAAATCTCACTGTGTTGTTGCTACGTCATAACCAGATAGGCTAATGTTGAGCAAACTGCCAAGATTAAGTTGTGGTGAGGTTGAAGAGCTAGTGGACATTTCACGTGTTGCTGCTGAAATGTATATTGGCATATTCTTGTCGGAAAGTTGTTTGTGATTATCTACAAATGAGGAATATACGCACACCCCAGGACTCAGGTTTTGCCATAGATGTGTTGAGAAAATCTTGCTTCCTTATTTTCCCTAAGGAACTCAGGGCTTAAGGCTTGAGCTCAGAATGTGTTCTCTCTGCCCTGATGAGAAAGCTCTCTGTTAGAAGGACACATGGGGGGAAGGCAGTGCTCTGGTGGAGGAGACAATTATACAATCTTTCCACAGAGAAAAAGCAAACACACAGACAAAGAAACAATCCATCTCAAATTAAAGCAGTGGAAGAATATTTTTTTAACTGACAAGAAAGCTGTAGGACTTCATGAGAACTCCTCAGGACAGAAGTTCCATTCCTCATAGGAGACACTTTGGGGTTGGGGATGCAAACAGCTACACAGAGTTAAGAGTTTATTAAAATGAGGGCTTATGAGGTGGCCTGTGGTGAAAGGGAACTTCTGTGTCACTTTCCTTTATTAGAGTGTGGTGACTGGGAGCCCTGCCCAAGGATTAGCATTGATGCAGGAATAACCTTCACATCCAACATAAGACATTGCTCCCATTTCTTCAAAGGACTCACATGAATCTCAGTTCTAGAAAATTTATTTACTTATTTACTTATTCCAAAAAGTGCAAAGAAAAGAAATGGCAATATTGGTAAGGAATTCAGATTACGTATATGGAGATCAGGGTTTTCAAATAACTAATAAAGTCAGAAGATTAACACATTCGCATATATATGGGAACCACCTGGAGCCAAAATTATTCTCTGTGAGTTCATCCTCTCGTGGGTGAATATTTGCAGTTATTTAGAAAAGGTGACCCATTTAAGTCACAGGTCCCAAAAATCTATTCAGCAAACTCTTGGGGGGCACTCCCTCTGCTGGGTGGCAGAGAGAACTTCCATTTGGGCTCAGTAAGAACACAGGTCTGTTGTCTCTCAACTTCACCAAAGCATTTTAAGTTTGAGCTGCTTGCCTTGAGAAAATGTATAGATCGAGTTCTGAAGAATGTATAACAGCATCACACTCCCCACCCACACACCCTGACCCCAGAATAATGGACTCACATAACCAAAGCAGCAACAGAATCCTCCCAAGGGACACAATTGACACAGTGGCTTCCCGTTTTATGGATTCCAAAGCAACGTCCCCGGCAAAGAGACAAAAACGCAACGAAACCCACCTCTGTAAGTCCTTGCTCCTTGAGGTGATGGTGGTCAAGATTAGAGATTCCTAGAGTCCTGTTCCCTACCTGGACCTCATGAAGGTTCTTCTTATATCCCTTACAGATGCTGGTGATTTCTGTGTGGTGTGCAGCGACCAACGCTGATGAAGTCACTTTTATTGTCCAGGGTACAACAAAGTTCCTACAGACACAGGAGATAACGACTCCTCTGAGGAATTAGGAACAGTCTTTCTTCAGTCTACAGGTAGCAGAGAAAAATTTCAAAGCCTTTTTTGTCAAGAAAGAACTTTCAAAAAGTTTTACATTTTTTAGGTATTTCAGGGCAAGAAATTATGAGATAAACAACCAAACACAAAAGGAGACTTTTAAAATTTTCATGTTATGCTTTGTAAGAAATAGTAATATTTTTGAAGTTCAAGCATTCTTAGAAATACATTATAAAAAACATAGTTTCAAAACTGATGCACAGTAAATAAACATGATGGATGAATAAATTTCAGCCAAATTTCCACACATTGAGGTTTCGCATATGATATTGGGTAATGTGATTCTGATTTTCTTTAGTATATTTGACACACAGTGTTAGATATTGTGATTCTTAATTTAAATGTGTAATGAATAGTTTTCAAACTCATTTTAAGATTTATAATATTATCTTATATTTTTCCTTTTTTTCCTGATTTTTTTTTTTTTTTTCATTTCCAATGGTTTAACTTTCTGAATCACTCCAGCATTTTCAAGAGTAAGATTCAGGATTTCTTGGCTAGTACTCTAAGAAAAGATAAAGAGATAAAACACATGGGGGCACCTGGGTGGCTCAGCGGGTTAAAGCCTCTGCCTTTGGCTCAGGTCATGATCCCAGGACCCTGGGATCGAGCCCCACATCAGGCTCTCTGCTCAGCTGGAAGCCTGCTTCCTCCTCTCTCTCTGCCTACCTTTCTGCCTACTTGTGATGTCTGTCTGTCAAATAAATAAATAAAATCTTTTAAAAAAGAGAGAGATAAAACACATGAAAGATTAAATAAAATGACAACTAGTACCATATAGGACATGGGCTATTAGTCCTAGTTCTATCACAACTTGTCATCAGCACCCAAGTCCCTCCATAGAGTTCAGGGTTTACTAACGCTACCATTGTTACATAATCATTCTTCCAACTATGGTACAAAATTGCACTCTAGGAGGATATCCTGGAAGATATTCAGACCGAGATTTGTTGTGTAATCTTGCCTGGCCTTGCATGTATTCAGTAATTCTTCAATTCAGTATGAACTTAGACTTGAATTACCTGAGATCTAACAGAACTACAAATTCTATTCCTTCAGTTTCTCCAGGATTTTGTTTGCCCGACAGTGACTTGAGTTGTCATGTACTTTGAGGTTTTGACACAAATTCTCACCAACCATTGACTAAATCCTACATCAGACTGACACAGGCAGAATCATCAGGTTATGTCCCAACCTTAAAGAAGGATGTTTGGTAAACTGATGCCCCAAGCAACTTTGACCCCGGACCCCCTTCCACAGTGACTGTGGTTCACCCGAGACATCAGAAAATGTCCGTCATAGGTACAGGTGACCTCAAATTATTAGAAGTTTTATCCCAGTCCTTGCTATTCTCACCTACAGAATCTCATTGTGAACTACAGACTCAGAGCTGCGCATGCTGAACATAAAAGCCAAGTGAGAGGCAACAACTTCTCACATAGAACTAACAAGGAACCAGACCCCTAACAGAAACCGCTTACACATGATGAGGAAGCCTCTGAATGGGAAGGGGAAACATTGCTTTCTGGGATATGGAAACATTATTTATTCTGTCCTTCCTCTTAGAACATGTTGACTTAAGAAATCTCTTTTTTGATATGGGGTGTGTGTGTGTGTGTTTACCTTATCTAATATGCACCAAATGGTAGGTATGTGTCTATCATCTGTCAGTCTTGTTTATCTATCTATCCATCTATCTGTCTCTCTGGGAAGAGAGAGAGAAGTATGGCAGGATACACACCAGGTTGTAACAAACTGTTACCACAAACTTCATACTTATTGCCTGAAGCATAACATTTTGTCTTCTCTCCTATGCTCTGCTGCAGGACTAGGAGTTCTCCTCCTGTAAGTTTGAGATTATTCTCTACCTGTAGCGTTCTTCTCAGCTTCAGCTTCTCAAAGAGTAGATAAGTCACAAGGTCCCAGGGTGAGTTTATTTCATTTTAAATCATTATTAAATTGTATTAAACCATTAACCTGGAAACAGCAGATCCCAGAGACTCTAGTTCATCCTGGAATTTGGAGATTGCTGGCCAATCAGCTGGAGTTTGAATGGGACCAGTTTCCTCCTGGACATTAGCTGACAGGAATCCAAACAAGATGGCCATTCACCTACCAGAAATGGACTCTGGACACACATGCCTCTATCATCAGGGTCTCTGGAGCTTTCTCAGAAGGCAGGGCTATGAGCACTGTGTCCTGTCACAGATCATGATTACCACAGGAAGATCTTGCTTCCCACACAGGCAGTAGGGAATTTGTCTCTGTTAGTTTTCCTCTAAACACAGAAGCCATTTTAAGTTACCGCACTTCCAAGAGATGTACCTGCACCCTGCCTTTGGCTCTTTCCACTCTGCCACAGGCACCATGGGATTTGCATATTGTCCCCTGGGGAGGACCTTGCCTTAGAAGTCTGACATAAAGGTCAGCTCTGAGCCTGTGTTTACTTACTAGGATTCAGCAGTTCAGCTTCTCAAAATGAGGTTCCCTTCTCAGCTCCTGGGGCTGCTGATGCTCTGGATCCCAGGTAATAGCATAGAGGGGAGAGGAGATGGGATATTGGGGTGGGGAGGGTGAGCTATCTGGGTGCTCTTCCTTCCTATGTGTGATCTGGCTAGCAGTGAGATTGCCCTCCATGAGGGGAATTTAATTTTGAGATCTGTGAAAATTATGAGGAAATTAAAAAGAACAAAAAACAGTGTTTTAGTGACATGCTGAAAAAAAAATGTGGCTACTCTGTGCTCTGCAGTTCTTGGGTTATCCATGGAAATTGGATATATTTAGAGTAGGAATCCAATCACAAAATATGATTTAGCCTAATGTAAATGAAACTTAAAATCATAAAAATGGCTTATAATGTGTCAAAGTAAACTGTACTTATCTCTCATTATTTTAGGATCCAGTGCGGATATTGTGCTGACACAGACCCCACTGTCCCTGTCCATTGCCCCCAGAGAGCCGGCCTCCATCTCCTGTAGGGCCAGTGAAAGCCTCCTATACAGAGATGGAAACACCTATTTGTATTGGTACCTGCAGAAACAAGGCCAGTCCCCACAGCGCCTCATCTATGAGGTTTCCATCCGTAAATCTGGGGTCCCGAACAGGTTCAGTGGCAGTGGGTCAGGGACAGATTTCACCTTGAGAATCAGCAGGGTGTAGGCTGATGATGTGGGAGTTTATTACTGCCAGCAAGGTACACATTGTCCTCCCCCAGTGGTTCAGGCCCGGACACAAACCTCTCTGTTTGGTGGTCCCCACTGGGCACGTGTGTTGCCTGAGCAGGGAGCCAGCACAGCAGAGGCTCTGAGCTGGCATCAAAGGCAGGTGCTGGGGATGTCAGGGCAGTAACATGCAGCTGAGTGCTCTGGACCAAGTCCTGACCCTGGGCAGCAACAGCCTCAACGAGGCACAACCAGCTCCAGAAGGGACATGATCACCTATGGGCTGAGCAGTGAGCTGCCAGGGACAACCGCCCTGAACCTCACCCTGACCCTCCTGCCCTGTGTATGGCTCAGGGATGGTGACTCAGCCTGAGCATCAGAAACCTGAGCCATTTATGTGAAAACACAATTACATACATTTGGAACTAAATATGTTTCCTATATTTTCATTAAGAGGCTATCTCGTATCATTCAGAATTTATATTTTTTATTTTCCCACTTTGACATCTGCTTTCCCAGTTAAACTAAAGGCTCTGTTAAAATGTGGTCTGGATGTCATTCTATACATGCTTTCCCTGTAAGAAAAACACGTGAGAAAAATTAGTAAAATTGTTTGGTGGTCAAGCACCCAAATAAACTTGTAAATTCATAGCAAATATAAGCTCCGAATTCTTTAAAGAATAGGTGGCATATACATATATATATATATTGAAATACTACTCAACCAAGGAAATGATATCATTTTATTTGCAACAACATGGATGGACCTAGAAACTATAATGCTAAGCAAAACAATTCAGACAAAGACAAATACTATATGTCTTCATTTTTATGTGGAATCTACAAACAAAACAAACAAATAAAAAACCCACAAACATGAACTGACCCATGAATAAAGAGAACATGGACACGATATATTAACATTGTGCAAATGTGCACCCAACTCATACCTCTCTTATGTACAGAACAGACAAAAGGATCATACATTTTCATGTCCCCTTTAGTCTTCTTTCCTCTCCATCTCTCACGTGCATCAAAGTTCCACAGAGAAAAAGCAAACACATAAATAAGTAATCAAGCTATCTCACATTTAAGCAGTGGAAGGATATTTTAACTGATGAGAAAGTTGTAGGACTTCATGAGAAATCCTCAGGACAGAAGTTCCATCTCTCACAGGAGACACTTTGGGGTTGGGGATGCAAATTGCTACACAAAGGAAAGAGTTCATTACAATGGAGGGATTATGAGGTGGCCTGTGGTCAGAGGGAACTTCTGTCTCACTTTCCATGATTAGACTGGGGTGATTAGGGGTCCTTCCCAAGGATTACAACTGCTACAAGAATACCCTTCACAGTCAACATAAGACATTGCTCCCATTTCTCCACAGGACTCAGCAGAATTGCAGACAGCTCTACAAAATGTATTTCCATATACATTTATTCAAGGAAAAACAAAGAAAAGAAATGATGATATTGGGAAGGAATTCAAATTACACATATGAAGATCAGGACTTTGAAGGACCTAGATCATTGAAGCTCAGAGATGACCTGCTTCATATGGTTGAGAAATAACTTTTAAAGTCAGAAGATCAACACATTCATATGTATACGTGAGCCGCCTGGCACCAAAATTATTCTCTGTGAGATCATCCTCTAGAGGGTGATCATTTGCAGTTCTTTAGAAAAGGGGACCCATTTCAGTCACAGGTCCCAAGAAGCTACTCAACAGACCTCATGTTGGGGAAGCTCCCTCTGCTGGATGGCTTCATCTCAATTCTCAGGCAAGGATAAGCTCATCTTTTCTCAGAAAGAACCTCATTTGGGCTCAGTCAGGATACAGGTCAGTGGGCCATCAACTTGGCCAAAGCACTATGAGTTTGAGTGGTTTGGCTTGAGAAAATTTATAGATCAAGTTCTACAGATGAATAATTTCTGGCCATATATCCACATATTGAGGTTTCACATACCATAATGGGTAATGTGATTCTGATTCTTTTTTTAGTGTACTTGATACACAGTGGTAGATAATTTAATTATTTTTTTTAAAGTTTTATTTATTTATTTGACAGATAGAGATCACAAGTAGGCAGAGAGGCAGGCAGAGAGAGAGAGAGGAGGAAGCAGGCTCCCTGCTGAGCAGAGAGCCTGATGTGGGGCTCGATCCCAGGGTCCTGGGATCATGACCTGAGCCGAAGGCAGAGGCTTTAACCCACTGAGCCACCCAGGCACCCCAATAATGTAATTCTTAACTTAACATCTGTAATGAATAGTTTTCCAAACTCACCTTAAGATTTACAGTACTGTCTTGTATTCTCCATTTGCTTTTGTCGTGCTTTTTTCATTTTCACTGGCTTATCTTTCTGAATTCATTCACTAGCAGGATTCATTAGGAAGGCTGGCATTTTCAAGAGTAAGATTCAGGATTGCACTGGCTAGCACAGAAATCACAAAAAAGGCAAATAAAATGCTAGCTAGTCAACTATGAGACATGGGCTCTTCTACTTCTACTTCTTCCATGGTTTGTCTTCAACACCCAAGTATCCTTGCTGAGATCAGGCTTTGCTTTCGATACCATTTTTACACAACAGCTCGTTTAGATTTGACACAAAATCTAACTCTTGGAGGATTTCCTAGAAAATATTCAGACTGAGCTTTATTGTTAATCAAGCCTGAAACTGTATGTATTCAGTTATTTTTCAGTTCAGTATGACTTCAGATTTAAATTACGGTTGATCTAATAGAAGTACAAACTGTTTTCTTTAGTTTCTCCAGGATTTTGTTTGCAGAACAGTGACTTGAGTCTGAGGTAATTTGAACTTGATGCGATTCTCACAAATGATTCAATATGACATAACGTCAAGCTGTCACCAAAAAATCCATCAGTTTATGCCCCTATTTTAGTGAAGGGTCTCACATATGCCATATGGTGTGTGTGTCCCTAACTATCTGCCTACCTCTATATCTATCTCTCTCTCTCTGTAGGGAGAGAGAGAAACATGAAAGGATACACACCAGGTTGTAACAAATGGTTACCACACTCCTACTCACTGCCTGAAGCATAAAATTTTGTCTGCTCTCCTACTCTTTTCTGCTGGACTATGAGTTCTCCTGTGAGAGATTCTTTTGATCCTCTCAAGTTCTTCTCACATTCATCTTCTAATAGAGTATAATTCACAAAGCCCCAGGGTGAGATTAATTCTTTATTAAATCATTACTAAATTGTGTAAAACCAAAACCTGGAAACAGCTGATCCCAGAGACTCCTGATCTATTTCAAGTTCATCCTAAGATCTGGAGATCGCCAGTCAATCATCTGGAGTGGAAGTGGAAGCTGTTTCCTTCTGGACATTAGCTGACAGGAATCCAGGCAGGATGGCCATTCACCTGCCAGTAATGGATTCTGGACATGCATGTCTTTATCGTCAGGGTCTCTGGACGTTTCTCAGAAGGCAGGGCTCTGAACACTGTGTCCTGCCATAGATCCTGATTACCACAGGGAGATCCTGCTTCCCACACAGGCAGAAAGGAATTTGTCTCTGTTAGTATCCCTCCAAACACAGAAGACATTTTAAGTTACTGCTCTCCCAGGAGAGGGACCTGCACCCTGCCTTTGGCTTTTTCCTCTCTGCCACACCCACCACAGGATTTGCATATTGTCCCCTGGGGAGGACCTTGCCTTGGAAGTCTGACATAAAGGTCAGCTCTGAGCTTGTGTTTACTTACGAGGACTCATCAGTTCAGCTTCTCAAAATGAGGTTCCCTTCTCAGCTCCTGGGGCTGCTGATGCTCTGGGTCCCAGGTAAGAGCAGAGGGAGGTGGAGATGAGAGATTGGGGTGGGGAGGGTGAGCTGTCTGGATGCTGTTACCCCCTATGTGTGCTCTGTCCAGGGGTGAGATTCCCCTCCAGCAAGAAGTATTTAATTTTGAGATCTGTGAAAACCATGAAGAAACTGCTAGGAACAAAGAACTGTGCTTTAGTGAGATGCTGAAAAAAAAAATGAGGTCACTCTGCAATTCATAGGTTATCCATGGAAATTGGGTATATTTAGAGTAGGAATCCAAACATGAAATATGATTTAGCCTAATACAATTGAAATATGAAATCATAAAAATGGCTTATTCTGTTGCTCTATAACCTGTACTTATTTCTCATTATTTTAGGATCCAGTGGGGAGGCCGTGCTGACATAATACCCACTCACCCTGTCTGTCTCCCCCAGAGACTCGGCCTCCATCTCCTGCAGGGCCAGTCAGAGCCTCATACACAGTAATGGAAACACCTATCTGCATTGGTACCTGCAGAAGCCAGGCCAGTCCCCACAGGGCCTGATCTACAGGGTTTCCAACCATTTCATTGGGGTCCCAGACAGGTTCACTGGCAGCTAATCAGGGACAGATTTCACCCTGAGAATCAGAAGGGTGGAGGCTGATGATATGGGAGTTTATTACTGTGGGCAAGGTACTACACAAAATTCTCCCATAGTGGTTCATCCCTGAACACAAACCTCTCTGTTTGGTGGTCCCCACTGGGCATGTGTGTTGCCTGAGTGGGGAGCTGGCCCAGCAGAGGCTCTGAGCTGGTGTCAGAGGGAGGTGCTGGGGAACTCAGGGCAATAACATGCAGCTGAGTGCTCTGGACCGAGTCCAGGCCCCTGGGCACCAACAGCCTCAGTAGGGCACAACCAACCAAAAGGGACATAATCAGCCTGTGGGCTCAGCAGTGAGCTGCCAGGGAGAGCAGCCCTGAACCTCACCCTGCCCCTCCTGGCCTGTGTGTGGGGATCAGGGACAGTTACTCAGCCTGAGAGTCAGAACCCTGAGGCATACTGGTGAAAATGCAAATGAAATGCAATTTGGAACAAACAAATTTTGCTGTATTTTCAATAAGAGAATATTTGGTATCATTCAGAATTTATTATTTGCTATTGTCCCACTTTCTGAACCGCCTTTCCAAGTTAGACTAATTGTTCTGTTATCATGTTCCTTGGATAGCATTCTATATTTCCTCTCACCACAGGAGATATGGCTGAGAATGATTAATAAAATTGTTTGGTGGTCAAACACCCAAACAGACCTTTGCAAATTCATAGAACATATAAACTCCTAATTCCATAAAGAAATAAAATAGTGTACATTCAGTATACATAGATATACACACATACTGAATTATTATACTGACAAAGAAATGAGGATATCTTATTTTTTACAAAAATGTGGATGGACCTAGAAACTATAATGCTAAGTGAAATAAATCACACAGAGCAAGACAAATATGCAGTGATATCATGTATATGTGGAATCTACAAACAAAACAAACAATCACAAAAGAAAACAGAAACAAAGAGATCCATGAATACAGAAAATACACAGGTGATGGCTGAAGGGGAAGGGGGCAGGGAAGAATGGGAAAATGGGGGAAGAGAGTGGGAAGTATAGGGTTTCAGGTATAGAATGAATAAATCACAGGGTTGAAATGTCCAGTGGAGGGAAGATTGTCAATGGTATTGTAATAGTTACATGAGCACAGATGTAGCTACACTTGGTGAGAGCAGGCATAATATATACACATGGCAAATTTCCAGGTTGCACACTTGAAGCCAATGTTACATTACCTACTAACTATACTTCAAAAAAGCAACAGCAACAACACACACAGAGAGACACATGAAAGAAGGTAATCCTAAAAGTTTTATGTTTGCCCCCATTACCTTTTTCTACAAGAGGAAGGCAGTTCTTGGAATGTCGAAGTGGGTTCTGAGAAGACAACACAATCTGAAAGCTGTAGAGCATAGTATGCTCTTCACACACCACAGCTAGACACCGATGGTATGAACTTCTTCACAAAGGTAACCTCTTATACCATTTGGCCTAAATATATTTGGGAGATGACAATTCTGGTATTACATTGCCAAAAAGCTTTCAAGGTTCAATAGACAAATTCGTTATTGTTACAGAACATGATCTTGCCTGAAAAGGAAGCCAAATTGTACATTCCATTGAAATGCATAGAAATTATAGGCTTTGAGGACATCTCAATTCAAATAGTGACCCCAAATTACAGATGGCCTAATTGGGGTCATGTCAATTACCTGTCATAGCACGGTGTGAAAGAAGTAAAAGAGTGATTGAATCCACACAACAATGTGATCCTGTTTCTGGCTGAGTAAATAAGTTTATTTATAGCCTATATGTGCCTAGTCCAAGATAATGGATTCCATGGTATATGTTATCAAAATTCAGATAATTCCATATACCCCCACCTCCTCATATGCACAGCCCCCGCCATCATCAACATCCCTTTCCAGAGTGATACATTTGTCCCAATTAGTGAACCCACACTGGCCCATCATCACCACCCCAAATGTACAGTTTACAGGACAGTTCACTCCTGCTGTGGATACATCTGTGGGTTTGGACAAACCTACCAAGTGCAACCATGAGAGTATCATACAGAATACCCACTGTCCAAAACACTGCAGTGCTCTGCCTATTCACCCCTCCCTCCTCTCTAACCCCTGGCAACCATTCAACTTTTTACCATCTCCATGGACAGTGGATTATGCCTTTTTGAGCTAAATAATATATCATAGTCTGGATGCACCACAGTTTATTTAGCCATTTACCTTGGGAAGGGCATCGGTTAAATACAAGTTTTGCAATGTATGAGTCAATCTCCTACATACATTGCTGCGTAGGTTTTCCTGTGGACATAAATTTTCAACTCCTTTGAGCAAATACCAAAAAGTATGATCACTGAATGAGATGGTAAGAGTAAGCTTAGTTCCATACAAAACTGCCAAAAATGTTTCCCAAAACGGCTACTCCCTTTTTGCATCTCTACCTGCAGTGAATGCTAGTTCTGTTCCTCCACGTCCTCACCAGCCTTTGGCACTGTCTGTGTTCTGGATTTTGGCCACAACAATGGGTATGTAGTGTCATTTCTGATTTGCATTTCCTTAATGAACTATAATGTTGAACATCTTTCCGATGCCTGTTTGATACTTGTCTTATCTTTGTTGATGAGGTGTCGGTTCAGATTGTTTGCCCATTTTTTAATTGCATCGTTTCCTGTTGTTGAGTTTGAAATGTTCTTTGTTAGACTTGTTTTTGCAAATATTTTCTCCTGGTCTGTGATTTGTCTCCTTGTACACCGGATAATGTCTGCCACAGAGTACTTTTATTTTTTTGCCACTGCATCTTGTTATTTCATATATTAATAAAGAGTATATTACTGTATCACTAATTTTTAAAATACATTGATATATGTATATAAATATAATTAAGTTCCTTATTATGCTTATGTTTCTTCATTTTTTGTTTTTAAAAACCTTTTTGTGAAAAGGCACCATAGATTTCATTGGACCACCCAGAGGTCTGAGCATAAAGAGATTAGAAACCCTTAGTTGGAGTAAGGACCTGGGAAACTTCCCCACCACACCTCCACCTCCCATTTCCCTACCCCACCGACCCTGAAAGATGTCATTTGTGATATAAATTCTTTCTGTCTGTCTGACAGAGGGAGATCCAACCAGTCCCTTTCCTTCCAGGTTTGGGGTTCAGGTTGTGGGGGCACATGGAGGGTTCTGCTGTCAGTTTACACAGTGAGATCTTACACCATATTAACTCTAAAGCCTGCACAGGAGACTATCTGCCAAAATGGTGGGGAGACATGGAAAATCAGGGGCATTTGATCTTTCGTTTTTTATGTGTTTGATAAACTAAGTCTTTTATTTGCAAAAACATTGTATAGTTGACTTCCTCATCATTTCTCCCATCCTTTCTTGGTACATTTTATCATTATCCTCCCTTAGGACCACCCCACAGTCAAGCCTGAGTAGCTCAGAGCATGTGATCGATGGATCTCTGAGAACTTAGTTGCTGAGATAAGAATGGAAGAGAGAGCTTGGACTGTGAACAGTCTAAGATGTTCAAATTTGTCTCCATGTTCTTTACTAGAATCCACCCAAGGATCAGTCACCTAGATTGCCTAATAAAGAGCAAATTCTTTCCCCCAGTTACCTACCCTCTGCCTCCCATCTCTGCTTATTTGCCTCCCGCATCCAGCCTTGGAGAACAGAGCAAAGCTTAGGTACTCTTCCAGCCTGGTCTTGACCACAAAGAACTAGAGCTTCAGGTGGGAATGTACCAGCACTTTTCCCCTGGCCTGTCTGCTCCTCTGAAATCTTTTTTCTTTAGAACCAGCTTGAATTCTTAGAGCTGTCTCCTCCCATAGGGATGCATTAATAGCCACTCAGCAAGATGAGAACTCTGTGGAAAGCAGATTCACTTAGAGCAGAAACTGCACAGTCAGTGGGCAGATGTGTTCTTTCTGCTTCTTCCATATCAGCCATAGCATTGGATATGGTTAAAGACATGTGTAGTCATTTCCTGCACGGTGACAACCTTGGCCATGTTGACCAGGACATGGACAGGATGGCCCCTCCCCACACCATTCTAGCTGCTGCAAATGAAGCCAGGGCTGTCCCAGGGGGGAGACTGGAATAATCCTGGAGACATGAGAACACGATATACCAGAAATGTATGAAAAGAGGTGTCAGAATTGAGGATGCAAGCAGCAGTCTGGTGCCCCGTTTCTCATTTTCATGAAACTAGAGTGTAAAGCATGAGTGAAAGAGTGTGAGTCTCACACTGCTGGGTTCTTTCTTTGCTACATGTCTTGGAGGGCGCTGAGGGGATGGGGGGAGGCTATATTTCTCTGAGGCACACTAGAGCCGGTTTGTGGTCTCAAATTCTTTCACCATCCAAGGTTATCTCAGTTATGAGACTTCTGTCTAATGATTTTGCATTCAGAATTCTCTCTCATTCCCTCCTTTCTGATTTTGTCAATAAATGACCTACGCTTGTATCACGAAAGGGAGTCACACACTGACCACGTCTGATTCCAAATTGAAAACAGGACACTGGGATCCTTTTCAACTCTGTTGGATTACAGCTCCCTCATTAATAAAAGGAAATTCACATTGACCTTTTGATACTGTGGACATGCTTAATACCGAGAGTTATTAGGAAATTCTTCTAATCTGCCCTCAGTTAGAAATACTGCATGAAATACTGGAACATCAGGAAAACGTGGATCTAGGCATTTCTCATAAAGAAGCTAAGTCACTACAGGGGTAGCTAGATTTTCTCATGACGAGCAAAAACACAAACAATAAACAAACAAAAAACAACACAAAATCAACCAGCCATAAATTTACAAATATAACTGCTGGGGTCCCTCTTTCACAAACTGGATTCACAGTTTTCTGAGCTCCAGGCATGAATCTATGACACTCACCTCCCTTTTCTGTGTCAGCAGTGCAGGGAAGGGTGCATTCCTGCACACACACAGCACATCTCCCTGCTGAGGCTACTCCTAGTGTCCTTGTCTCAGCACAAGGTAGAGCCTTGAGACTCACAACAACCCCTCCTTGTCCTTAAAGGTAGGTCAAAGGTAGACAATTTGAAGATGTCAAAACAAGGTGACAAGACATTCTGTGGTCCTATGGTGGGAGTGGGAAAGAAGGAGGACATAGCCATCACACACTGATCGAGAAATTGGAGAAAAATTTTGGGCTGGGATATAGGACTTTAGTACAGTATTAAGGTACCTAAAGTGCTGTCCCTTGAAATTCATGGTCTCCCCCTGGGGGGCTCAAAGCGACCCTAGAAACTTCCAACATCATTGTCCTTACTTAAGCAGGGAAAAATATATCTAGGGTTCAGAAAGTAGACTGTCATGGGTAACTTGGGAAAGCAACAGAAATTGTACTACAAGAGACAAAATTTTCTAAACGATTCTTGCTGTTTTCACCTGGTGCCTATAAAATGAAAACTCCATGTAAAGTTTCTCTGCTTTCTCACAGAAGATGACATATAAATGATATTGATCATCCCTTTTCTTTTTCTTTACTGCACTTTGGAAGCAGAAGTCTATTTCAAAGGAAAAAGGGATTTGAGCAGGTTTCTCATCCAAGAAAAACTTCCTTATTTCCTACAAAACCCTATATAATCCAATTAATAATCTTCACTTAGATGTAATCTTCATATTCTCTACTTTATCTTCTCTTAGTAAGTAAATTCATTATATGGCCAAAAAGCACTAAGAGTGAGGAGGGGCCTAGGACAGCCCTGTCCCTCCCAGGCAGCCCGAAAGGAAGGAGGGCTACAGATGCCAAAGTCCTGCTCTCTGTTCTAAAAACTTCCCGCAATAGCTTGCACATCAGCTCAGCTGAGTGTCCTTTAAAACAGGCACTGCTTGGAGCTCTGGAGTCTGTGGGTAGAGGACGGGCTCCCTCCCAGCATGAACACCAGAACCCCCGCCTCTATAAGGATGCTGGTTGCCAAAATTCCTGATTTATGCCTGTGAGATAATAGAAAATATATATATTCATCTCTGTCCAAAGTTCCTGGCCCAGGGCCAAAACCCTTGTCATCTCCTAGGACATAAAAGCACTAGGAGCATCTTTTATTCTGTGAAGAGGACCCCAAGTGGGTTCTTGGATGGCCACTGGGTCCCAGAAAGACAAAGCCATGATTACAAGGTTGGAACTTGCAGCCACATCACCTATTTTCTAGAGAAAGGAAAGGGGCTAAAACAGAGGTAATAATTGATCATGTCTACGTGACGAAGTCTCCATTATATCCCTACAGAGCAGGGTTCAGACAGCTCCCATATTGGTGAGCACATCCAGCTGGGAATGACACAGCCCAACACCATGGGGACAGAAACCACTGATCCTCCCAGTCTTGGCCCTGTGAATCTCTCCATCTAGCTCTTCATCTGATCCTTTCTATCCCTTGGTAAACTAGTAAACACAAGTAGGTGATTCTCTGAGTTCTGTGAGCTACTCTGGAAAATTTTTCACACCTGAGGACAGGCTCATGGGTAGTCCCCACCACCACAACTGCTCAAGGGCAGGGGATCCTTCTTGAGCCCTTCACTCCCATTAGATGATGTGACTCTTGATGGGCTAGTCCTTCTCTGGCTGGGGCCTCGACGTCACCCTTAGAGCCATGGCCAGCTGATCTGGAGGATGAAGTGTGGGCCTGAAGCCACTGAGAGCAGACCCAGAGCCAGGAGGCTGTGCCCCTAAGGAAACTCCATCTTGAAAGTGCTTGGTGTCCTCCACAAAGCTGGTCAGGGTCTGCCACCTGCCAAAAATATTCAGATCAAGCATTTTGTGTGATCATGACTAGAATTGCATATATTCAGGGATTTTTTTTTCAATTCCATGCAATATCAGGTTTAAATTACCCGAGATGTAATAAAGCTACAAACTCTATTGTTTTAGTTTCTCCAACATTTCATTGCCTGACAGTGACTTGAGTTGTGAGGTAATATGAGGTTGACACAATTCACACCAACACCTGACTAACACCTACATCAGGCTGACACATGCAGAATCATCAGGTTATGTCCATACTTTAATGCATGATGATTGGTAAACTCATGCTCTGAGCAGCTCTGACCCCACACCCTGTTCCACAGTGACTATGGGTCACTGAAGACCCAGGAAAATGTCTGTCATAGGTACAAGTGGTCACTACACATTCAAATGGTTACCCAGTTCTTGCTATTCTCACCTACAGAATCTCTTCTTGAACTGCAGAGTCATGGCTGTGGATGCCAAGCATAAACCCATGGGAGACACAACTTCTCACACAGAGCTAACAAGGAACCAGAACCCCTGATAGCAACTGTTTACACATCATGAGGAAGCCTCCATATGGGAAAGAGTCTTCTGAGCATCCTAAGAAAAAGATAATGTAGAAGGAAACATTACAAAATGAAACAGTATTCTTCTGCCCCATCCTCATAGGAAGTACTTCTCTTAAGAGATTTCTTTACTGTTATGGGGTGGGTGTATATCTATCTGTCTGTCTGTGTGTGTGTCTATCTATCTGGGGAAGAGAGAGAGAAGTATGACCTGCACTCACCAGGTTGTAACAAATCGTTACCACAAATGGCATCCTCACTTCCTGAAGCATAAATTCTGTCTTTGTCCTTATTCTCTTCCCCAGGACTATGAGTTCTCTACTTGTGAGTGAGAGATTCTTTCCTACCCCTGTAGGTGTTTTACATTCATCTTCACATAGAGTATAATACATGAGGTCCCAGCTTGAATTTAATCCATTATTAAATTATTATTAAATTATCTAAAACTATTAACCTGGAAATAGCAGATCCCAGAGACTCCTGAACCATCTCCAGTTCATCCTGGGATCTGGACATTGCTGGGCAATCAGCTGGAGTGGGAATGGGACCTGTTTCCTCCTGGACATTAGCTGGCAGGAATCCAAGCAGGATGGCCTTTCACCTGACAGATATGGACTCTGGACACTCATGTCTGTATTGTCGGGGTCTCTGGAGCTTTCTCAGAAAGCAGGTCTATGAGCACTGCTTCCTGCCACAGATCCTGATTACCACAGGGAGATCCTGCTTCCCATGCAGGCAGTAAAGAATTTGTCTCTGTTAGGTTTCCTCCAAACACAGAAGACATTTTAAGTTACTGCACTCCCAGGAGAAGTACCTGCACCCTGCTTTTGGCTATTTCCACTCTGCCACAAACACCATGGGATTTGCATATTGTCCCCTGGGGAGGACCTGCCTTGGAAGTCTGACATAAAGGTCAGCTCTGAGCTTGTGTTTACTTACTAGGACTCATCAGGTCAGCTTCTCAAAATGAGGTTCCCTTCTCAGCTCCTGAGGCTGCTGATGCTCTGGGTCCCAGGTAAGTGTAGAGGGGGGATGATATAAGAGATTGGGGTAGGGTGGGTAAGCTCGCCAGGTGCTAATGCTTCCCATGTGTATTCTGTCCAGGGGTTGGAATGTCCCTCATCTAGGGGAATTTAATTTTTAGACCTAATAAGAAACTGAAAGAAACTGAGAACAGTGATCTAGTGAGATCCTAAAAAAAGAAACAAACAAAAAAAGGCCACTCTATGCCCTCCAGTGTTGGGTTATTTGTGAATATTAGATATTTTTGGAGTATGAATCAAATCAAGAATAATACTATAAAAGCTTAAAATGATAAAAATCCCTCATAATATTTCTAATTAACCTGTACTTATTTCTTATTATTTTAGGATCCAGTGGGGAGGCCATGCTGACACAGTCCCCACTCACCCTGTCTGTCAACCCCCGGAGAGTTGGCCTCCATCTCCTGCAGGGCCAGTCAGAGCCTCGTACACAGCAATGGAAACACCTATTTAAATTGTTACCTGCAGAAGCCAGGTCAGTCACCACAGATCCTGATCTATAAGGTGTCCACCCGTGTCTCTGGAGTCCCAGACACGTTCAGTGGCAGTGGGTCAGGGACAGATTTCACCCTATCAGCAGGGTCGAGGATGACGATGTGGGAGTTATTACTGTCAGCAAGATACACATGATCCTCCCACAGTGTTTCAACGCCGAGCACAAACCTCTCTGGTGGTCTCCACTGGGCATGCATGTTGCCTGAGCAGGGAGCGGGCATAGTAGAAGCTCTGAGCTGGCATCAGAGGCAGGTGCTTGGGAACTCAGGGCAATAATGCACAGCTGAGTGCTCTGGACCAAGGCCTGGCCCCTGGGTGCAAACAGACTCAGTGGGGCACAACCAGCTCCATAAGTGATATGATCACCTTGTGGGATGATCGGTGAGCTGCCAGAGACAACTGCCCTGAACCTCACCCTGACTCTCCTGGCATGTGTGTAGGGGTCAGGAACTGACTCGGCCTGAGCGTCAGAAACCTGAGCCACTTATGGGACAACTACAAGTTCCATACATTTTGGAGCTAACAGATTTTGCTATATTTTTAATAGGACAATATTTAGTATCATACAGAAATTATATGTTTTCTATTTCCACTCTCTCACCTTCTTCTTTCCCAGTTACACTAACTGCTCATGTACGATGTTCTCTATGGAAAAAAGGATATCCTTTTTCTTACAACAGACATAAAAACCATTGTTCAAATAGGTTCCACTTTTAAACATAAAACCCCAAATCTTTAACCCTATGCAAGAAAATACATAGCAGAATATATTGAGATAGGAGTACAGGGTAGGAAGATCAGATCCAGGAAAGTATGTCTGGTTCTCATTCCCATTTCTTCTGGTCAAGGAAAGGGTCCTGAAAGCAGTAACTTCCAATCTCATCAATTATAGAGTTATTCAGGCACCAGAAAACGGAACCAAAACTCACAGTCTTGAGACCCCACACTCGAACCTTATAATGACCAGAGAGTAAGCCCAGGGAAGGAGGCTCAGCAGCACCAGGCACATTCCTACACCATACACAGCACCTTGGTCTCTCAAGGCTGACCCCAGTGTTCTTGTCTCAACACAAGGAGGGGCTTGATGCTCATAATAACTTCTCCTTGTCCTTTAAGGTAGGTCAACTGTACAAAAATTATAGTTATCAAAGCAATGCGACAAGATATTCTGTGGTCTTAGGGTATGAGTGGGTAAGAAGGACATAAATCTCAACCATAGAAAAGAGAAAATGGAGGGGAATTTGGGGATCGGGATACAGTACCTAACTACAGTACTTCAGTTACATAAAGTTGCTGTCCATGGAAATTCATGTTTTCCCATTGGGGCCTCAAAGGGATCCTAGAAACTAGCAAATTCCTTCTCACCATTTCTCAAGGGAAAAAGATCTCCAGTGTTCAGAAAGTGCCTTACCAGGGGTCATTCAGTAAAGCAATGAGAATTGTAGTTCAAGAGAAAAAATCTAAACGATTCCACTTTGCACTTGATTCCTATAAAATTAAAACCTTCATGTAAAGTTTCTCTACTTTCTCCCAGAAGACAACATACAAGTGAGTTTGATCATTTTTTATCTTAATTGAACTTTATAAGCAGAAGTTTATTTTGAGAGAAAAGGGGACATAGCTCGGTTCGCTTCCAAGCAGAACTCACTCATTTTCCAGAAGAACCTATAGAGTTCACTTAATATTCTTTAATTTAGATATAATGGTCATATTCCCTGTTTTATTTTTCTTAAGTAGGCAAATATGTTAATACTACCACAGAGTCCTCAGAGTGAGGAAGGGGCCTAGGACAGCCTTGTTCCTCCTAGGCAGTCAGAAAGGAAGGATGGCTACAGATGCCAAAGTCCAGTTCTCTTCTCTAAAAACTTCCCTAACAGCTCCCTCTTCCACTCAGCTGAGTGTCCTTTACAAAATGCACATTTTGTGGAGGGTAGTGCCTGGTGGCTCAGTTGGCTAAGCCTCTGCCTTTGGCTGAGGACATGATCTTGGGTCCTGGGTTCAGGCTTCCTGCTCAGTCAGAGTCTACATCTCTGTCTCTCCTTCTGCCCCTTCCCCTTCATGTGCACACTCATGCTCACCCACCCTCTATCCTTCTCTCAAATAAATAAATTCTTAAGATCAAAGAAACAAACTAATTAATTAATTAATTAAAAAAAAAAAAAACCAGGCACTGCTTGGAGCCCTAGAGTCTGTGGTAGAGGACGGGCTCCCTTCCAGCAGGAACACCAGGCCCTCCAGCCTGTATAAGGATGCTGGTTCCCAGAATTCCTGATTTATGCCTGAGAGATAATAGAAAATATATATATTCGTCTCTGTCCAAAGTTCCTGGCCCACGGCTCCCAAAAACCTTGTCATCTCCTAGGACATAAAAGCACTAGGAGCTTCTTTCATTCTGTGATGAGGACCCTGAGTGGGCTCCTGAGTGGACACTGGGCACCAGAAAGACCAAGCTGTGATTACAAGGTTGGAGCTTGCAGCCACATCACTCATCCTCTAGAGAAAGAAGAGGGTCTAAACCGGAGTTAATAATTGATCATGTCTATGTGAGGAAGACTCCATTATAACCCCACAGAGCAGGATTCAGACAGCTCCCATATTGGTGAGCACATCCAGCTGGGGGGTGACACAGCCCAACGCCATAGGGACAGAAACCATTGATCTTCCCAGTCTTGGCCCTGTGACTCTCTCCATCTAGCTCTTCATCTGATCCTTTCTCATATCCCTTAGTAAACTAGTAAACACAAGTAGGTGATTCTCTGAGTTCTGTGAGCTGCTCTGGAAAATGTATCACACCTGAGAACTCATTCATGGGAACCCCGACCCACCACTGGTCAAGGGCAGGGGCTCCTTCTCTGCACCCTTCACTCCCATTAGATGATGAGACTCCTGATGGGCTAGTCCTTCTCAGGTGGGGCCTCCACACTGCCCTGTAGAGCCATGGGCAGCTGCTGTGGAAGATGAAGTGTGGACATGAAACCACTGAGAGCAGACTCAGAGCCAGGAGACTGTGGCCCTAAGGAAACTCCATCATGAAAGTGCTTGGTGTCCTCCCCACAGCTGGTCAGGGACCGCCACCTGCAAAAGATATTCAGATCAAGCATTTTGTGAATCATGCCTAAAATTGCATATATTCAGGTTTTTTTAAAAATTATGTGTGATCTGATTTAAATTACCTAAGATCTAACAGAACTACAAACTCTATTCATTCAGTTTCTCCAGGGTTTTGATTGCCTGACAGTGACTTGAGTTGTGAGGTAATTTGAGGTTGACATAATTCTCACCAACAACTAACACCTACATCAGGCTGACACATGCAAAAGCATCAGGTTATGTCCCTACTTTAATGCAGGATGGTTGGTAAACTGATGCCCCAAGCAGCTCTGATCCCACACCCCCTTCCATGGTGACTGTGGTTCACCGAAGACCTCTGAAATTGTCCGTCATAGGTACAGGTGACACCAAATTATTAAAAGTTTTATCCCAGTCCTTGCTATTCTCACCTACAGAATCTCATTTTCAACTATAGACTCAGATATATGGATGCTGAACATAAAAGCCAAGTGAAAGACACAGCTTCTCACATAGAGCTAACAAGGAACCAGTCCCCCTAACAGAAATTGGTTACTCATGATGAGGAAGCCTCTGTGTGGGAAGGGAAAACATTGTTTTCTGGAAAATGGGAAACATTATTCACTCTGTCCATCCTCTTAGACAATGTTGACTTGAGAAATCTCTTTGTTTGATATGGTGTGTGTGTGAGTGTGTACCTTATCTAATATGCACTATATGGTATGTATGTGTCTATCATCAGTCTGTCTTGCCTACTATCCACCTATCCATCTAACAGTCTCTCTGGGGAGAGAGACAGATGTATGACAGGATACACACCACATTGTAACAATCAGTTGCCACACACATCGTACTCACTGTCTGAAGCATACAATTCTGTCTTCTCTCCTATTCTCTTCTCCAGGATTATGAGTTCTCTTTGTGTAAGAGATTCTTTTCTATTTGCCAAGTTCCTCTCACTTTCATCTTTCCAAAGAGTAGAATAATTCACAAGGTTCTAGCATGAGTTTAATTCATTTTAAATCATTATTAAATTGTCTAAAACCATTAACCTGGAAACAGCAGATCCCAGAGACTTTAGTTCATCCTGGGATCTGGAAATCGCTGGACAATCAGCTGGAGAGGGAGTGGGACCTGTTTCCTCCTGGACATTAGCTGACAGGAATCCAGGCAGGATGGCCTTTCACCTGCCAAAAATGGACTCTGGAAACGTGTGCCTGTATCTTCAGGGTCTCTGGAGCTTTCTCAGAAGGTAGGCCTAGGAGCACTGTGTCCTGCCACAGATCCTGATTATCACAGGGAGATCCTGCTTCCCATGCATGCAGTAAGGAATTTGTCTCTGTTAGTTTCCCTCCAAACACAGAAGACATTTTAAGTTACTGCACTCCCAGAAGAGGGACCTGCACCCTGCCTTTGGCCCTTTCCACTCTGCCACACCCACCAAGGGATTTGCATATTGTCCCCTGGGGAGGACCTTGCCTTGGAAGTCTGATATAAAGGTCAGTTCTGAGCTTGTGTTTACTTACTAGGACTCATCAGGTCAGCTTCTCAAAATGAGGTTCCCTTCTCAGCTCCTGGGGCTGCTGATGCTCTGGGTCCCAGGTAAGAGCAGAAGGAAGATGAGGAAGGAGATTGTAGTGGGGAGGGTGAGCTGTCTGGGTGCTGTTAGTCCCTATGTGTGCTCTGTCCAGGAGTGAGGTTGACCTCCAATAGGGGAATTTGGTTTTGAGATCAGTGAAAATTATGAGGAAACTAAAGGGAATGAAGAACTGTGCTTTAGTGAGAAACTGAAAAAAAAAAATGAGGTCACTCTGTGTCCAGCAAATATTGGGTTATCCATGGAGATTGGAAATATTTAGAGTAGGAATCAACTCACAGAATGTTATTTAGCCTATCATCAATGAAATTTAAAATCATAAAAAGGGCTTATAAAGTTTCTCCACAACCTATACTTATCTCTCAATATTTTAGGATCCAGCGGGGTTATCGTGCTGACACAGACCCCATTGTCCCTGTCCGTCACCCCCGGAGAGCTGGCCTCCATCTCCTGCAGGGACAGTCAGAGCCTTGTACACGATAATGGAAACACCTATTTGCATTGGTTCCGGCAGAAGCCAGGCCAGTCCCCACAGCTCCTCATCTATAAGGTTTCCAACCATTTCACTGGGGTCCCAGACAGGTTCAGTGGCAGCGGGTCAGGGACAGATTTCACCCTGACAATCAGCAGGGTGGGAGCTGACGATGTGGGAGTTTATTACTGTCAGCAAAGTATACAGTATCCTCTCACAGTGGTTCAGGCCCAAACACAAACCTCTCAGTTTGGCGGTCCCCACTGGGCATGTGTGTTGCCTGAGCTGGGAGCCCAGCAGAGGCTCTGAGCTGGCATCAGATGCAGGTGCTGGGGAACTCAGGGCAGTAACGTGCAGCTGAGTGCTCTGCACTGAGTCCGGACCCCTGGGAGAAAACTGCCTCAGTGGGGCACAACCAGCTCCAGAAGGGACATGATCAGCCCGTCCACTGAGCGGTGAGCTGCGAGCGACAGCCACCGGAAACCTTACCCTGACCCTCCTGGTTTGTGTGCATGGGTCAGGGACAATTACTCAGCCTGAGGGTCAGAAACCGGAGTCATATTTGTGGCAACACAATTACATACATTTTTAAAATTTTTTTTAATTTATTTTCAGCGTAACAGTATTCATTGTTTTTTGCACCACACCCAGTGCTCCATCTTTGAGCTAAGAAATTCTGTGATATTTTCAGTAGGATAACATTTGATATCATTCAAAATTTATTATTGCTTATTTTCCCACTCTCTGAATTTCTTCTTTCCCCGTTACACTGTTTTTGTGCTATATTCTTTAGATAACATTCTATACACACTAATCCCACAGGAAATATGGCTGAGAACCATTAGTATACCTTTTTCTTCAAGCTCCCAAACAGACTTGTAAACCCATAGTACATATAAGCTCCTAATCCTGTAAAGATGATGTCCATATATACAATTAAATTTTACTCAGCCATAAAAAGAATGAAATCTAGCCATTTGGGACAACATGGACGGACCAGTAGGGTATTATGTGAGGTGAAGTAAGTCCAGAGAAAGGCAAACATCATATGATTTCATTTATATATGGAATCTAATACAGAAAGCAAAACAAACAAACAAACAAACAAAAAAGCATAAAGACCCATGAATACAGAGACCAAACTTGTGGTTGCCTGAGGGGAAGGGAACAGGCAGGAGGGGAAGAATGTATGAAGGAGATTGGGAAGAATGGGTTTCCAGTTATGGAATGAGTAAGTCACAGGGATGAAAAGTACAAGCAAGGGAATATAGTCTATGAGATTGCTACAGTGTTGTGTGGAGAGAGACGGTAGCTACACTTGAAATGAGCAGAGCATAGCATACCGATGTGTCAAAAAAGAATTAGGAGAATTCTTCAGGGAATTTAGGATCTCGGTTTTGAAAACTGCTACAGCTATGTAAGCTAAGTAGCCACAGTCCTAGCAGTAAATGTTAAATTTAAATATTGTCACATTTGATGAAGAGCACTATTTTATATGAAGCTTTGTACTAAACAATCTTTAATAAGACAATTTTAAGATTAGTTGTAATTGAAGGGACAGGTAGAATGTAATAAACAGGTGTTTTGAAGTGTATGAAATTATGGAGCTACTGTCAGTTTTGTGTTTTTTATCTACATACTGTGAGAAATGTCAGAAGAAATATTAAGATATCATTGTATAGATTTTATGAAGTCCAGGAATGTTCCCTCTATCCCTATACTTTGAAGCGTTTTAATCAGGAACGGATGCTGGATTTTTTCAAATGCTTTTTCTGCATCAATTGAGAGGACCATGTGGTTCTTCTCTCTTCTCTTATTGGTTTGTTCTATCACATTGATTCATTTGCGAAGATATGGACCCTCAACTCTATGGTCAAATAACCTTCGACGAAGCAGGAAAAAATATACAGTGGAAAAAAGACAGTCTCTTTAATAAATGGTGCTGGGAAAATTGGACAGCTATATGTAGAAGAATGAAACTTGACCATTCTCTTACAAAGTACACAAAGATAAACTTGAAATGGATAAAAGACCTCAACGTGAGACAAGAATCCATCAGAATCCTAGAGGAGAACATAGGCAGTAACCTCTTTGATATCAGTCACAGCAACTTCTTTCAAGATATGTCTCCAAAGGCAAAGGAAACAAAAGCAAAAATGAACTTTTGGGACTTCATCAAGATCAAAAGCTTCTGCACAGCAAAGGAAACAGTCAACAAAACAAAGAGGCAACCTACGGAATGGGAGAAGATATTTGCAAATGACAGTGCAGACAAAAGGCTGATATCCAGGATCTATAAAGAACTTCTCAAACTCAACACACACAAAACAGATAATCATGTCAAAAAAATGGGCAGAAGACATGAACAGACACTTCCCCAATGAAGACATACAAATGGCTACTAGACACATGAAAAAATGTTCATCGTCACTAGCCATCAGGGAAATTCAAATTAAAACCACATTGAGATACAGCCTAACACCAGTTAGAATGGCAAAAATTAGCAAGACAGGAAACAACACGTGTTAGAGAGGATGTGGAGAAAGGGGAACCCTCTTACACTGTTGGTGGGAATGCAAGTTGGTGCAGCCTCTTTGGAGAACAGTGTGGAGATTCCTTAAGAAATTAAAAATAGAGCTTCCCTATGACCCTGCAATTGCACTACTGGGTATTTACCCCAAAGATACAGATGTAGTGAGAAGAAGGGCCATCTGTACCTCAATGTTCATAGCAGCAATGGCCACGGTCGCCAAACTGTAGAAGGAACCAAAATGCCCTTCAACGGACAAATGCATAAGGAAGTTGTGGTCCATATACACTATGGAGTATTATGCCTCCATCAGAAAGGATGAATACCCAACTTTTGTAGCAACATGGACAGGACTGGAAGAGATTATGCTGAAGTCAAGCAGAGAGAGTCAATTATCATATGGTTTCACTTTTTTGTGGAGCATAAGAAATAACAGGGAGGACATGGGAGATGGAGAGGAGAAGGGTGTTGAGGGAAATTGGAGGGGGAGATGAACCATGAAAGACTATGGACTCTGAAAAACAATCTGAGGGTTTTGAAGGGGCAGGGGGTGGGAGTTTGGGGGAGCCAGGTGGTGGGTATTATGGAGGGCATGTATTGCATGGAGCACTGAGTGTCGTGCATAAACAATGAGTTCTGTTACACTGAAAAGAAGTTAAATAAAATTTTAAAAAAGATATCATTATATACATTTGTATCTAACATTAAATCAGATTTACACAAAACTACTTTTGCGAAGAGTTAAGTCATTTTTTTTAGAAATGGTCCATCATGTTTAGATACTTTAAAATTTATAGTTTAATTACTTAATCAGAAAGGCATTATAATGTTGTCACAGACTATAAAATATTCCAAACAATTCAAGGTTTTTTTTTTCTTTTCCATCAGAAAAAACGTTTTCAAAATTAAAAATTATAGAAAAATATTGAAGATCTTGTATTTGCCAAAAGACAGTGTTATTTTCAAATACATATGGAAATTGAGTTTGCTAAAAGTACAAATTTTGATGCCATAAGAAATGAAATTGCCAAAAAGCAATCCAGAAAAATCTTATATTCAGTCAAAATATCAAATTAATAAAGTCTTACCATCTATTATATATATTTATTGTATTATTTAAAATTATAATACACAAATACTATTCTTGCAAGTTCATCTGTTTGTAAGCTTATCGCAAGCTTATTGTAATATTTGCAAGTTTATTGCCAGTATTACTTTGCCAGTTCTAACACACAAATATTATTTCTGCAAATAGTTATTTGTCTCTATTTGCTCAGCCCTGTGGGTCCGAGAACTTTTTTTTTTTATCTCTGACAGATAAATAAATAAAAATATTAAACAAACAAACAAAAACAAAAACAAGAGTAATGTTCTGAAAGAATGGCATCACATGTGCACCTTTCCCTTCACGACCCAGGCTGCTGCCAAAATGGAGCCCACTGAGAACCAACTCATTCTCCAGACCCTGTTCTCCTCTCCCCTCTGAAAGCCAAGTGTCTTCAAGAGTCAGCCAAGCCCAGGTACCACAGAGGGCAATGATGAGGTCTCCCAGACTCAGAAGCAGAGACCATGACCTTCAGGGTATCCAAGGGAGCACAGCTGGGGCCACAGCTGGAATTTTTGAAGCTGTCTCTAACACTGTAGGTGGGTGGCTGCCCCCTGCTGGCAACAGTAGTGGGCTGCACCTTTGGCCTCCAGGCCACTGATGGTGAGACAGTTAAGAGTTCCCACCCATAGGTCCCCACTCAACAGGGTGTCTGCCTGAGAGTCTCGCCATCTCCCTCGGCCACTACCCCCAGCAATAAATAGATAGATAAAATCTTTTTAAAAAATGAGAGAATTGCCTTTGTGAGAATGAGTATGCCTCAGAGAAATGGAGAGTAGAGAGAAGGGTGGAAGGAAAGGAGCTGGAGCAGAAATGAATGTGCAGGACACTGCCCAGGAAGGCTGGGAAACAGGGCCCGTGGAAGGAAAAAGCGAGAGGGACACTACCTTCCACGTGGGAGATTCTGAATAGGAGAGCTCAAAGGTTTCATCCTAGGAAGGTTCAGAGTGGCAGGGTGATGGAGGGTGAAGAAAAGAGAATAAGGAAATAAAAGAGAAATGTCCCAGAGTCCAAGAGGAGCAGGAAGGGAGAACTGACCCGCAGGGTGTAAAGTTCACAGCCCTTTGTCATAGGCTAAAGACAGACCTTCCTGGCTCACTCCTGTCATGGGACCCTGGGAATCACGCAGCTTCCTGGGGCACAAAAACTCCCAAGAGCATCCCTAAGACATCTTCACAGAATTTGTCTTCATTAACCTCCTACAATAAGGATGCAGGTGGGATGCTTGGGTGGCTCAGTCAGTTAAGTGGCTGCCTTCAGCTCAGGTCATGATCCCAACATCCTGGGATGGAGTCCCGCATTGGTCTCCCTGCTCAGAAGGGAGCCTGCTTCTCCCTCTGCCTCCTGCTACCCCCGCTGTGCTCTCTCTCTCTCTCTCTGGCAAGTGAATAAATAAAATCTTTTTTAAAAAAGGGATGGGGGATGCAGGAAAAGTCTGACCCCTTCATTGTCTGCTGTGCCTTACAAGCCCTTCAAGGAGTAAATCAGGAGAAGTGACTTCTCAGGCAGATAGGGGAACACACATGTTCATGGCTGAGCGAAGAGGAAGCAGCTGGTACAGCAAAGCCTCCCTGACCCTCAGCCCCGGGGAGCAGGTTTGTGTTCGAGGCTGAAGCACTGTGGGTGGAGAGCTATAAAGCTGCTGACAGTAATAGTTTCCCACATCTTCGGCCTGGAGGTTGCTGATGGTGAGGGTGAAGTCTGTCCCAGACCCACTGCCGCTGAACCGCTCTGGGATACCCGTGGCCCTGTTGGATGCACCATAGATGAGGAGCCTGGGAGCCTGCCCAGGTTTCTGCTGGTACCAGGCTACGTTGTTGTAAACACCCTGACTGGCTCTGCAGTTGACGGTGACCCGTTGACCTGGAGACACAGCCAGGGAGCCTGGAGACTGAGTCATCGTGACATCTCCATGGGCACCTGCAATCAGAAAAATGGTGATACAGACACACTTTATCCCAGTCACACTGAAATATGTCATTGTAAACGTGCTTCCTAATGGTACCACATGGCAGTACATCATTGTGTCAATTTTGGAAATAACCAGTGTTTCTCATTATATATCTTAAAAAGTTGTTTAAAATGACACTACTCCAGAAGGATTATGGCACTTTTCAGCTTCTCACCTGAGACCCACAGCAACAAGGATATGAGGACCCGCCTCTGTGACACCATCTTGCTGCCCCTGCCTGCCCGACGCAGCTCAGCTCAAGTAGCAAAGGCCCCTTTTATACAGCCTGAGCCATGGGTCTGAGCCTGGAGGGGCTTATGCAAAGCAGTCAGGGGGAACAGAAGCAAATCTCATAAGCAGTGGGTTGTGAAAGTACCCAGTGGAAATGTAAGGAGCCAAAAATAACTCCAAAATAGAATTGTATGAAGGAACACACAAAAGTCTACTTAGAAGCTCTGAAAACAACTAAGAAGTTCTAAAATGACAAACTGCTACAAGATCAAATGAAGAGGTTTATTTTCAATTTAAAAATGTCTTTAAATGGGTTTAGTTTCCAGAAATGATGAGGTTCACTGTTCATACCAATAACCCTGGTAAAATAACAAAATATGCTGGGAAACAAATAAAAGGGAGGCAGGGAAGGGCAAAAGAATTGGAAGGCACAAAAATAAAGTGGAGAACTTTGGGCCCAACTTTTTATAAAACCTTTGACTGGAAAACATTAAGCTCTGAAGCCATTTTTTTCCTACATATGGGTAAGGATGAGGCAAACACTTGACCTCAGGTCCCGGGCCTGTGCAAGGACCAGAGAGATGAGAGATGGAAGACAGGCACAGAATTTCCTCACTTGGGGAGATATGTGGGACCTTATTGGACCTAAGGGAAGACTGAATCTTGAATTTTCCTTACTCCATCTTTACAGCTCAATATTTCTGTTTTGTGTTGAATTAACCAATGAATGAAATCTAGGTGCTTTCAAGAAAATTCAGTTCCCTCCATTGGTTTGAGAAGTCAGCACAGTGTTGCTTGGGCACCATATAAACATCCCTGCACCTGTTCCTCATCCTGCTGTTCCTTCTTAAACAGAGGGAAGGGGGCAGGGGTGGGATTCCCTTAAGACACCAAGCACACAGTCCCAGTGAGGAGGACAGAGGTTGTGGAGGCTTCCGGAGCACTGCAAGTCCAACCACAACACTTCTGCCATCTTTCCTCTGAGTGGGGTAGATGCCTGAGTCTTCTTCTGGCAGGTGGCACTCTGGCTGTTCCATGGCTCGCCATGGCCGCTTCACCGTTTTGTGACATGAGCCATTTCCTAAACCCAGATAGAGCCTGCATCAAGCAGACCCTACCTGGGGATCCACACCTCACTCTCAGAAAGTGTCGATTCACCCATCGTTCTGCCCCTCAATTTGCCTCTGATGATGGTTAATTTTTATGTGTCAACTTAAGTAGGCTAGGGCGCCCAGTGGAGTGGTCAATGCCCATTTAGATGTTGACACCAAGGTATTTTTTTAGTGTGATGAGCATCTACATCAGTAGCCCTTATCACAACACAGAGTCCCCTCCCATGCTGCACAAAAAAATTCACCACAGCCCTATTTTGGCTTCAAAAAGGAAAGAAAACTTTATTATTATTATAGAAAAACCAATAGAAACAGAAGAGGAAAGGAATCTACACATACAGGAAGGGAATACTAGGCAAGCAATGAGACTAAGGCCACTTTACCTCATAACGGGTACTTACAACACCTCACCTCAGCAGCTAGGAAGCCATGTGAAGACAGCCAGGCTGGAGTCCCGAGTGAGAGACCTGGGTAGAGCATCCTCCCCTCAGGGGACACTTCCAGTGGACCATCCCCACAAGGGCCATATTTATAGGGCAAATAATAGGGTTTGAAATTAAACATTGTTCACCTACGTGCAGTTTGGAGCAAGCCACATGTCCACATTGGCATTTTCCGTATTTTCAAGGACCCGAGCTATGTGCGCCTGCCTCCCCTTCTGGATCCCATTCCAGGGGGCCATCCCTGCCTGGAGAAGGAGGGGATGGGAGACAAGGCTGTAGCTCTTGGCGTCCAGAACAGAAGGGCCATATTCCTGATGAACATAGATGCAAAAATCCTCCACAAAATATTGGCAAACCAAATTCAACAATACGTTAAAAGGATCAGATACCATGATCAAGTAGGATTTATTCCAGAGATGCAAGGATTGTTCAATATCCATAAATCAATCAGCATGATATATCACATTAACAAAATTAACGGTAAAAATCACAAGATTTTCTTAACAGATGCAGAAAAACTATTTGATAAAATTCAGTATGTATTGACCAAAAAAAAAAAAAAAAAAAAAAAACCCAAGAAATACAAAGTATTATAGAGGATAAGAGAAAGAGGATATGGAGAGGATAAGGAGAAATACCCTCAGGTATTGTTGTTGGGGATGAAAATTGGTGCAGTCACTATGGAAAACAGTATGGAGTTTCCTCAGAAACTTAACAATAGAACTACCCTATGATCCAGCTATTCCACTTCTGGGTATTTGAAAATATATATGCACTACTGAGTCCATTGCAGCATTATTAAAATAGTCATGATATGGAAACAAACTAAATGTTCACTGATAGATAAATAGATAAAGAAGATGTGTTATACATGTGTCCCACACAATGAAATACTACTCAGCCATGAAAGGGAAGGGAATCTTGCCATTTGGGACGACATGGATGAAACTTGAATGTAATATGCTAAGTGAAATAATGAAGACAGAGAAAGATACTTTGTATAATATCACTTCCATGTGGAATCTAAAAAAGCCAAATACATAGAAACAGAGAATAGATTGGGTGGTTGCCAGGGGCTGGGTGGTGAGATAAATAGGGGAGATGTTGATCACAGGGTACAAACTCTGCATATAAAATAATTTCTGATGGTCTCATGTACAGCATGGTGACTATAGTTAACAGTATTATATTGTACTTGAAGGTTACTAAGAGACTAGGCATTCAGTGTTCTCACCACTAAAAAGTAAATAAGTAAAACAAGAAGAATAATTATGTGAAAGTGAAGGTTGCATTAACTATCCTTATGTTGGTAACCATTTCACAATATAAACATAGATCAAATTATCACATTGTATAAAACTTAAACTTACACAATGTTATACATCAATTCTATCTAGAAAAAAAAATGTTGACATCATTTCCTTCTGGCCCCCATGGTTTCTGAATAGAAATCCTCTGTCATTCGAGGTGTTTTCCTCTCTGGGTTAAGTATGATTTTTCTCTTTCAACCTATGATATTTTTTGTCCTTTTCCTTTAGTGCTCAGAAATTTTAGTACGATGTGTCTTGACATATATTTCTTCAGGTTTATGCTGTTGGGGGTCTGCAAAATGTGAAAAATTTTCAGCAATTACTTGTTCAAAATGTTTTTCATCTCCATCCTCTCTCCCTACACTTTCTAGGATTCCAGTGGCACAAATGTTAGATCTTTTGTTTGGTCCCATGTATCCGAGATACTGTGGGGTTTTGTTTTTGTTGGTTTGAATTGCAGGTTTTGTTTGTTTTGTTTTGTTTTTAGCTTACTTTCTCTTTTTGGCTTAGACTGGGTAATTTCTTGCCTCCTATCTTTCCTCCTTTATCCTTCCACTCCCCTCCATCCAGACCCTTCCTAGCCAGGCACCCTGTAGGACATCCTTGTCCTTACTTCAGGCCACCTCCCCAGCCTCATTAAGTCAATGACCATTTGGGCTCTTTGAGCAACTACTAACCAAACATCTTATTTCATTACAGGATAATATGGGAGCTGTCCGGTTTAACTTACATCAACATATAATGCGAACCTGGGCAGAACCTGGAGTCCTTTCTCTGCTATTAGCTGGTTGGCAGGCCCTGTGTCTTTAATCAGATGTTGTAAGAAACAAAGACAGGAAAGCTATTACAATGCAGTAACAAGTTTTTATCATACACATAGCCCTATGGAAACAGAATACACAGCATACCACCCAGCAACACAGGTAGTACCGAGGTGAAAAGAGCATACAGAGAAGTACTGCTGGCCTGTATTTTTTACTGCGTTTTTCATGAGAAGTAATGGAGAAGGAAAGTCAACAAGTTACTTAGACGTAAGTTTGGAGAGTTTGAAAATTTCAGCAGGCTGCAGATTATAGGCGTGTCCCTTGTTCTCTGGTACCCAGGGAAGATTTGGGTAGAGGGAAATGTCACAAATTGCTGGTCTCATTGAAAGGAAGAGAGTAAGGATTGGGGCTCAGGATTGTCTGTCTTGCATATCAAATGTATGCCCTTGGGCAAGTCTTTTACTGCCTCTGGGAATTAACTAATTTTGGAAGAGGCAGTGCCTTCCTGGCTGGAGCAACAAGAATGCAGAAATAAGAAGATAAGAAATAAGAAAATGCATTAAATATAAAGTCTCATGAGGCTGAAAATAGGAGCTCGCGCAGGGGTGTTTGGGCGAGAGTGGTGAGTATTGTGGTGATCTGAAACTCTTGTCCCATAAATTAAGTGTGCCTGCTATATCTGCTTGGGTCCAATACAAAAGAAAATACTTTCTCCTTTCTGAGGTTGACTGCTGCTGGGCTCCACCCAATCTTACAATCTGGTGTGACATTTCTGGTTTAAAAGGAACAGTTCTGTCACACAGTTAATTGATGTGCCGTGGACAGGTCTACCAGGGCCTGTGCTATGCTGGGAACTACTTGTTGAATAGTGAATAGGTTGTTTTTGAGAAGGGCCAAGTCTTGCCAAAGAACCTGGAAGTCTATGCTAGGAGTTTTCATCTGGGCTTGCCAGAGTGTCCACACCATCCTTCCCAGACAAAGATGGACATAAAACCAGCAATAGGAGAGGTCTTAGGGCCCACGTGATAGGGCCACTTGCATCGTGATCTAAACCTGATACAGAGTCCCTCCTGGCTCTGCACCCAGTCTATACTAGTGACTTCAAAAGTGGCTAAAAACAGAATGATGTAGCTTTTCTAAGTGTGGATTATGTTGTCTCAATACTCAACACTTAACAGGGTGCTGTGTTTCAACCTCAGTGGTCAGAGGTACAAGATGCAAGTACTTGTCCTTTACCTTGGAGAGGATGTGCCTGCATTCCTCAGATATCTAGACCCCCGACATAGCCACCAGGGAAGGAGGCCACATGAATTTGCATTCCACTGTTGGAACACATGTGTTTTTGCAAGTTAGGAAAGTCCTCACTATCTCACTCATGGTGTGCAATTAACAGAATGCAATTGATAGAGTATGGCCTGGTGGGATGCTCTGGAGGATGTTTATACAATGCACTGTAGCAAAGAGCAGGGAGTTAATATAGCCCTGGGCCGAGTCTCAGGATGTGACCCCCTCTTCACTGCAGCAAAAGGGAATTCTGCCAGAGGATGCATTAGATCATATGCCATGCCCCTTGCTGGTAGACTTTGTAGTTGGCTCAGCATGGGGTAAGTGCTTTCAAAACCTCCACATGGCCAGAAGAGGGAGACTTAACACAGCTAGCAAAGAATGGGGCTCCGTGGGGGAATTTTTTTGACAAACTTAATTTTTGAGTGCGTAAGCAATACGAATGTCCCATAATTTGCATATCGTCTTCCTCTTAGATCTGAAGTGTTTCTGCCATTCAAAGTCTTATACCAGAGTCTCTGGGTGTGTGGCATGAATACACTGGACCCATTGAAAGCAGCAAGATGGTGACTCCATCACAGTTCTTGGCCTTCTGCTCTTCTGGGTTCCAGGTGAGAATACTTGGACAAAGCAGTTAAAGTGGGGTATGATGTCCCATCCCTGATTTTCTTTCTTTATTGGGAATCCTTCCACAGATGAATGTGGCTTATTTTAAAAATAAGTAAAATAAGTAGTATTGGGGCACCTGGGTGGCTTAGTGGGTTAAAGCCTCTGCCTTCAGCTCAGGTCATGATCCCAGGGTCCTGGGATCAAGCCACACATTGGGCTTTCTGCTCAGCAGGAAGCCTGCTTCCCTCTCTCTCTCTGCCTGCCTCTCTGCCTACTTGGTGATCTCTGTCTGTCAAATAAATAAATAAAATCTTTAAAAAAAAAATAAGTAGTATTTTCTCCTACCTAACTAGATGCTGGTGACTTCCATGTACATATATCCTGAGACTCTGCTAATGTTTCCTGTGTGGTTTCAGCCTCCCATGGAGAGAATGTGCTGACCCAGTCTCCTGCCATCCTGTCCATGGCTCCAAAAGAAGGAGTCACCATCACCTGCCGGGCCAGTGAGAACTTTAACAAGCGGTTAGCCTGGTATCAGCAGGAGCCAGGGAGAGCTCTTAAGCTCCTGATTTGTGCAGCATCCAAGTTGGAAACTGGGGTCCCGTCGTGGTTCAGTGGCAGTGGGTCTGGGACAAACTTCACCATCACCACCAGCAGCCTGGAGCCTGAAGATGCTGGGACCTACTACTGCCTGCACTCTAAAAGCTACCTGCCCACAGTGTTACAGATCAGAACATAAACCACCAGGGAAGCGGGTCTGAGGGGCTGGGCTGCCCCTGCTGCTCCTCTGATGCCTGTACCCGCTCAGACAGTTTCTCAGAGGCAGCCCCACTTTGGTCATCACTGGGGGCTTTGGGAGAAGAGCAAGGAGGCTCTTCAGCCCCCTGACTGACTCCCTTTCCCCCAGATCATTACACCTGAGGAGTGTGGGTTATGGCATCTGCCAGGGTTTGTACAGCAAAAGAGAAGCCACTCTAGGTATTCCAAGCAGGAATTGCTTCCTATAAGGAAGTAATGTCTCTTTCAAAGGCCTGGGGATACAATAAGGGAGATAGACACTAAAAACATTGATTCCTTGGTGAGTCCCTGTAAGTCAGAGAATTTATACCATTGGAGATACAAGCTGCCTAACCACATGGTCCTCAGGCCTGTCTAGGAGGGCCAGAGATGGAAGGGCTGATGCTCTAGCCACCGCAGACCATCCCCAGGTGATTCTCTGGTCCCTCAATTATCACTCATCTGCCTCTAGGTGCTGATGGAAGGCATTGAATCCTCCTCTTCTGACCTCCAGATCTAGGGTAAGGTGCCTTGTGAGCAACTACATAGGGAACCATAGAGGAAAGGGAGCTCTGGGAAATATGCTTCCAGAAGTGACGGTGGTGACGGGGAGCTGACAGAAAACAGCCTGGGATGGTCACTGTTTTTACATCTCTCAGAAGTTGGCCAGTTAGGGGAAGGCCACAGCATATGTTTGAATATGCTTCCAGCTCCCATCATTAGTTCTGAATTCATAACAAGGAGATTTTGTTAAGTGACTAAGGAAACAGAAGAATGAGGAAATTGTGCCATATATATAGAAATAACGTGACAGTGACGGACTTCCGAGATTAAAAGAAACTAAATGTGGGTGAAGCAGTGTTTTTTCTTAATATAAGAATACCTTTTTGCTTAAAATTCTCTATAAGTCAGAGCATCATCGACAACCCTGAAACCTTGTGACACATGCAAAATAGCTGTCTCCACCTGATACCTACTCACATGGCTCTCCATTTTCACAAGATGTCAGGAGAGCTGTGTAAGCTTTAAGATGCTCTGTTGTACAGCATTTTTACTTATCCTCAAGTAGGCTCTCTTTAATTTTCTATTTTTATTTAAGATATTTCTATTGAAAGCCACCCATTGAATTAAAGCCACAGGTGGAAAACCCCTCCAATTTAACTTTCTACCTCATACAAAATTAATTACAAACTTCTTTGTAGACTGAAAATATTGAAAAATATAATTATTTGGAAAAAACAAGACCACCTGTCTTAAAAATTAAATAGAATAATGATTTGTAGAAATTTAAAGAATTACAAAGAGCACAGTAAGAATAAATGAAAATTACATGCAATTCTGTCAGAATAACTGGACTTAGATTTGCTTGTTTTGTAGCTTCTGTACCCTCCTACAGCTTGCCATGAGAATGATGTGCCATGGGTAGTCACCACACTCTGTGTTGGCCCCAGATCAACCACAATCCATAGGCTGGAGAACCGTTCATCTCCCTGAACAAGAACCACGCAGCTGAGCCCTGTGTGCATTATCCAAATTATTGTCAACATGAACATCCATGACTATAGAAACAAATGCTTAGTATGACAAGTCACTGAGTATTTGACTGGTTTGTTAAAATAATGTGTAAAATCTGACTAGTGCAATTTTTACACATCTTCACATAGAAATTGACAGCTTTTATTAAATCCAATGGCATAAAAAGGAGTACTTGGAAATCCATTACAACAAGATGCAAAACAAAGAAATCGTTTTAAAAATATTTGAATTAAAAGTGTAAAATTCAGGGGCACCTGGGTGGCTCAGTGGGTTAAAGCCTCTGCCTTCGGCTCAGGTCATGATCCCAGGGTCCTGGGATCGAGCCCCGCATCATACTCTCCGCTCAGCGGGGAGACTGCTTCCTCCTCTCTCTCTGCTTGCCTCCCTGCCTACTTGTGATTTCTGTCAAATAAATAAATAAAAAATCTAAAAAAAAAAAAAGTGTAAAATTCACCCCACTGTAGAAACATCTAACTGGGATTACTTTGAGTAATAGTGAAAAATTGTGTAGATCATTCAGACTTATTAAATGTGATTAAATATAATGTTCATTCATATATATGTGAAAGTATGTCTATATGCATATATATGTATGATATACATACATGTAGATAAAATTCTCACAACTAACCCCTCCATCAGGCCGACACATGTAGAATCGTCAGGTTATGTCTCAGCTGTAATGAAGGATGGTTGATAAACTGATGCCCCAAGCAGCTCTGACCCCACACCCTCTTCCATAGGACTGTGGTTCACTGAAGACCCCAGAAAATGTCTGTCATAAGTATCATAAGTATAGGTGACCGTTAGACATTCAAACGGTTACCCAGCTCTTGCTATTCTCACCTACAGAATCTCTTCTTGAACTGCAGAGTCATGGCTGTGGATGCCAAGCATAAAAGCCAAGGGAGAGACACAACTTCTCACAGAGCTAACAAGGAGCCAGAACCCCTGATAGCAACTGTTTACACATCATGAGGAAACCTCTATATGGGAAGGGGTCTTCTGAGCATCATAGGAAAAAGATAATTGAGAGGAAACATTACAAAATGAAACATTATTCTTCTGTCCCATCCTCTTAGGAAGTGCTTCTCTAAGGAATTTCTTTATTGTTATGGAGTATGTGTGTGTATCTATTCGTCTGAATGTCTGTCTGGGTGTCTTTGTGGGGAGAAAGAGAGAAATATGACTGATACTCACCAGATTGTAACAAATGGTTACCACAAAGGGCATTCTCACTGCCAGAAGCATAAATTCTGTCCTTGTCCCTATTCTCTTCCCCAGGACTATGAGTTCTCTGCTTGCGAGTGAGAGATTCGTTCCTACCCCTGTAGGCTTTTTACATTCATCTTCACATAGAGTATAATACAGGAGGTCCCAGGATGAGTTTGATTCATTTTAAATCAGTACTGAATTGTTTTAAACCCTTAACCTGAAAGCACCAAATCCCAGAGAATCCTGAACCATCTCCAGTTCATCCTGGGATCTGGAGATTGCCGGTCAATCAGCTGGAGAGGGACTGGGACCTGTTTCCTCCCAGACATTAGCTGACAGGAATCCAGGCAGGATGGCCATTCACCTCCAAGAATGGACTCTGAACATGTGTGCCTGTATCATCAGGGTCTCTGGAGCTTTCTCAGAAGGCAGGGCTATGAGCACTGTGTCCTGCCACAGATCCTGATTATTGCAGGGAGATCCTGCTTCCCACAAAGGCAGTAGAGAATTTGTCTCTGTTAGTTTCCCTCCAAACACAGAAGTTACTGCACTCCCAGGAGAGGGACCTGAGCCCAGCCTTTGGCTCTTTCCTCTCTGCCACAGCCACCACGGGATTTGCATATTGTCCCCTGGGGAGGATCTTGCCTTGGAATTCTGACATAAAGGTCAGCTCTGAGCTTGTGTTTACTTACTAGGACTCATCAGTTCAGCTTCTCAAAATGAGGTTCCCTTCTCAGCTCCTGGGTCCCAGGTAAGAGCAGAAGGAGGATGAGGAAGGAGATTGGGGTGTGGAGGGTGAGCTGTCTGGGTGCTGTTAGTCTGTATGTGTGCTCTGTTCAGGGGTGCGATTGCCCTCAAATAGGGGAATTTAGTTTTGAGATAGTGAAAGCTATGAGGAAACTAAAGGAAATGAAGAACAGTGCTTTAGTGAGATGCTGAAAGAAAAAAATGTGGCCACTCTGTGCCCTGCAATTCTTGGGTTATCCATGGAATTTGGATATATTTAGAGCAAGAATCAAATCACAAAATATGATTTAGCCTATCATAAATGAAATTTAAATTCTTAATAATGGCCCATAATATTTCTCCATAACCTGTACTTATATCTCATTATTTTAGGATCCAGCAGGGAGGTCGTGCTGACACAGACCCCACTCTCGCTGTCCGTCATCCCCAGATAGCCGGCCTCCATCTCCTGCAGGGCCAGTCAGAGCCTCATACACAGTAATGGAAACACATATTTGAGCTGGTTCCGGCAGAAGCCAGGCCAGTCCCCACAGGGCCTAATATACTTGGTTTCCAACCATTTCACTGGGATCCCAGACAGGTTCAGTGGCAGCAGGTTAAGGACAGATTTCACTCTGAGAATCAGCAGGGTGGAGGCTGACGATGTGGGAATTTATTACTGAGGGCAGTTTACACATGATCCTCCCACAGTGGTTCAGGCTCCAACACAAACTTCTCTGTTTGGCGGTCCCCTTTGGGCACGTGTGTTGCCTGAATGGGGATCGGGCACAGCAGAGGCTCTGAGCTGGCCTCAGAGGCAGGTGCTGGGGAACTCAGGCAGTAACATGCAGCTGAGTGCTCTGGACCGAGTCCTGGGCCCTGGGAGGCAACAGCCTCAATGGGGTATAACCAGCTCTGGAAGGGATGTGATCATCCTGTGGGCTGAGTGGTGAGCTGCCAGGGAGAGCTGCCCTAAACCTCACCCTGACCCTCCTGGCCTGTGTGCAAGGCTCAGGGACAGTTACTCAACCTGAGCATCAGAAACCTGAGCCATTCATGGGACATGTTTCATACGTTTTTGAGCTAACAAATTTTGTGATATTTTCAACAGAATAATATCTGGTATCATTCAGAAGTTGGTATGTTTTCTATTTCTACTGTCTCACCTTTTTCCTTTCCCAGTTACACTAACTGCTCATGTACAATGTTTTCTATGCAAAAAGGATATCCATTTTCATACAACATACATAAAAAACATCATTCGAATAGGCTCTACTTTTAAACATAAAACCCTAAATCTTTAACCCTATACAAGAAAATACATAGCAGAATATATTGACATAGCAGTATAGGGTAGGAAGATCAGATCCAGGAAAGCATATCTGGTTTCCATTCCTAATTCTTCTGATCAAGGAAAGGGTCCTGAAAGCAGTAACTTCCAATGGCATCAATTATAGAGTTATTCGGGCACCATAAAACGAAACCAAAACCCACAGTCTTGAGGCCCCCACACTAGGACCTTACTAGTCCTAGTAAATCTGTCCCTAACCTTACTAGTACCTTACTAGTACCTTACTAGAGTAACCCCGGGGAAGGAGGTTCAGCAGCACTGGGTGCATGCCATCCCAACTGCCAGCACCTTGGCCTCTCAAGGCTGACCCCAGCATTCTTGTCTCAACACATGGAGGGGCTTGATGCTCCTAATAACCTCTCTTTGTCCTTTAAGGTAGGTCAACTGTACAAAAATTGTAGCGTTCAAAGCAATATGACAAGATATTCTGTGGCCTTGGGGTGGGAGGGGGTAAGAAGGAAATAAATCTCAACCACAGATAATTCCATAAAAAATGGAGGGGAATTTGCAGTTTGGGAAACAGTACTTAACTACAGTACTTCAGTTACTTAAAGTTGCTGTCCATGGAAATTCTTTCCAAGGAGGTTCAAAGGGATCCTAAAAACTACCAAATTCATTCTCACCATTTCTCAGGATCCTCCCAGTACTCACCCTGTGTATCCCTTCATCTACCTCTTCAACTGGATCCTTTCTCATATCCCTTAGTAAACTGGTAAACACAAGCAGGTGATTCTCTGAGTTCTGTGAGCTGCTTTAGGAACCCAATCACACCTGAGGAGGGAATCATGGAACCCCATGTCTGCAGCTGGTCGAGGAAAGGGGATCCTTCTCGCCCTTCACTCCCATTAGATGATGACACTCCTGATGGGCTAGTCCTTCTCAAGTTAAGGTCTCCATGCCACCCTGTAGAGCCACAGGTAGTGGCTCTGGAGGATGAAATGTGGACACGAAGCCACTGAGAGCAGACCCAGAGCCAGGAGGCTGTGCCCCTGAGGAAACTCCATCATGAAAGTGCTTTGTGTCCTCCACACAGCTGGTCAGGGACCACCACCTGACGTCTGTGCACTGGAGCTTCTCCACCCCCGGGTGGTTCCTTGTGCCCAGTGTCTGGGACAGTGGGGATACCTCCTCCACAATGTGCAAGGACAGCAGTCTCCTCCCTAAACATACACATGGGATGGATATAGACCCAGATTGGAGGTCTTCCCTTAAGAAAGCTAAAGTCATTTTTCTTTCCTGTCACAAACTTTAAAAATTCCTTCAATAAAAATCCAAAGTCCAGAGTGATAACAAAAATAATGTGATAGACTCTTTATACATTCCATAATGAATGCATGTGAAAATAAAAATAAAATAAAAAGGGGCGCCTGGGTAGCTCAGTGGGTTAAAGCCACTGCCTTCGGCTCAGGTCATGATCTCAGGGTCCTGGGATCCAGCCCCTCATTGGGCTCTCTGCTCAGTGGGGAGCCTGCTTCCTCCTCTCTCTCTCTCTCTGCTGACCTCTGTGCCTGCTTGTGATCTCTCTCTATCTGTGTCAAATAAATAAATAAAATCTTTAAAAATTAATAAATAAAAATTAAATTAAATTAAAGGGAAAGTGAAGGAATCTGAGGAGAAAGGAGGAACCACTATGAAAAGACTGGCGTCTCTGGCAGGTGCATCATAGGTGCATGATGGTACAGCAGGAGAGGAAGCGATGATATCCTGGGTAAGGATCTGACCCTTGTGCCCCCAGTCAGGTCCACTCTGGAGAGCAAAAACACAGGGTTGGACCCCAGGGGGCTGGCTTAGGTTTTTGTTCTACTGCATCCCAGCTCCACCCCCCCTCTGCCCAATCCTGCATTCTCTTTCCAGATGGTGATGTAAAAAACATTCCCCAGCCAGTGTCACACATGCTATACTCCATGTGAGTCTGCTTTCCAGGGAACAACACCTGTGACCAGTGATGTTGGAGAGTAGCACAGACCACATGGTCAGAATAACCTGCATAGGCAGAAGCACTCCATTTTCCAAAATGCACAGGGACAGAATGATGTCAGAAAGAGAGAATGTGGCAGTAGATAATTGAGTACATGTTATGAGAAATTAAGTCAATGTGCTGACCCTAAGAGTATGTTGTCTCTCTAACTGGAAAACTCTAGTTCAGGGTTCCTGAAGCACAAAGTCACAGCTTCTGACTCAGTTCCTGGACCTAAGTGAGTTCCTACTCTCAAGCACATTAATTCAGGGGAAGCCCAGGTCTCAAAGAAAAGACCTTAAGGTTTTGCCATAGATGTATTGATAAACCTTGCTTCCTTCTTCTCCCTACGGAACTTGGGGCTTAGGGTTTGAGCTCAGAATGTGTCCTCTCTACCCTGATGAGAAAGCTCTCTGTTAGAAGGACACATGGGCAAAGGCAGTGCTCTGGTGGATGAGACAAGGGAACAAGCTATCCAAAGAGAAAAAACAAACACACAAACAAGGAAACAATCCATCTCAAATTAAATCAGTGGAAGAATATTTGTTAACTGACAAGAAAGCTGTAGGCGTTCATGAGAACTCCTCAGGACAGAAGTTCCATCCCTCGCAGGGGACACTTTGGGGTTGGGGATGCAAACTGCTACACAGAGTTAAGATTTTTTTAAAATGAGGGACTATGAGGTGGCCTGTGGTTAAAGGGAACTTCTGTCTCACTTTCCTGATTAGAGTGTGGTGACTGGTGGCCCTGCCCAATGATTAGCATCAATGCAGGAATAACCTTCACATCTGACATAAGACAATCCTCCCATTTCTTCGCAGGACTCATGTGAATTTCAGCTCCAGAAAATTTATTTTCCTACTTAGTTATTTCAAAAAGTGCGAAGAAAAGGAATGACAATATTGGGAAGGAATTCAGATTAAGTATACAGAGATCAGGGCTTTCAAATAACTTATAAAGTCAGAAGATCAACAGATTCACATATTTGGGAGCCGCCTGGAGCCAAAATTATTCTCTGTGAATTCATCCTCTAGTGGGTGAATATTTGCAGTTATTTAGAAAAGGTGACCCATTTCAGCCACAGGTCCCAAGAATCTACCCAACGGACCTCCAGTTGGAGACCCTGCCTCTGCTGGGTGGCAGAGAGAACTTCCATTTTGGCTCAGTCAGGACACAGGTCTGTTGTCTCTCAGCTTCACCAAAGCATTGTACGTTTGTGCTGTTTGGCATGAGAAAATGTATAGATCAATTTCTACAGAATGTATAACAGCATCACACTTCTCATGTACACACCCTGACCCCAGAATAATGGACTCACATAACCAAAGCAGCAAGAGATTGCCCCAAGGGTCACAAATGACACACTGGCTTCCAGTTTTATGGATTCCAAAGGGACGTCCCCTGGCAAAGAAACAAAATGCAACAAAACCCACCTGCATAAGACCTTGCTCATTGAGGTTAAGGTAGTCAAGATTAGAGACTCCTAGAGTCCTGTTCCCCACCTGGACCTCAATGGGGGTTCTTCATACATCCCTTACAGATGCCGTTGATTTCTGTGTGGTGTGAAGTGACCAACGCTGATGAAGTCACTTTTATTGTCCAGGCTACAACAAAGTTCCTACATACACAGGAGATAAAGACTCCTTTTAGCAATTAGGAACAGTCTTCCTTCAGTCTACAGGTAGCAGAGGAAAATTTCCAAGTCTTTTTTGTCAACAAAGAACTTTTAGAAGGTTTTGCATTTTTTAGGTATTTCAGGGCAAGAAATTATGAAATAAACAACCAAACACAGAAGGAGACTTTTAAAATTTTCATGTTAAGTTTTGTAGGAAATAGTAATATTTTTGAAATTCAAGCATTCGTAGGAATACGTTGTAGAAAACATAGTTTCAGACTGATACACAGTAAATAAACATGATGGATGAATAATTTTCAGCCAAATTTCCACACATTGAGGTTTTGCATATGATAATGGGTAATGTGATTCTGATTTTCTTTGGTATATTTGACACACAGTGTATGATATTGTGATTCTTAATTTAACATGTGTAATGAATAGTTTTCAAACTCAAGATTTATAATATTATCTTATATTTTCCTTTTTGTTTTGTTCCTGATTTCATTCATTTTCAGTGGTTTAACTTTCTAAATCATTCACCAGCAGGATTCATTAGGAGGGCCGGCATCTTCAAGAGTAAAACTCAGGATTGCATTGGCTAGCAATCTATGAAAAGATCAAGGGAGAAAACACATGAAAGAGTAAATAAAATGACAACTAGTAACATACAGGACATGGGCTATTAGTCCTAGTTCTATCACAACTTGTCATCAGCACCCAAGTCCCTCCATAGAGTTCAGGGTTTACTTTCAGTGCCATTTTTACACATAGTTGTCTTCCAACTATGGTATAAAATCGCACTCTAGGAGGATGTCCTAGAAGATATTCAGACAGAGATTTGTTGTGTAATCTTGCCTGGACTTGCTTGTATTCAGTAACTCTTCAATTCAGTATGACCTTGGATTTGATTTACCTGAGATCTAACAGAACTACAAATTCTATTCCTTCAGTTTCTCCAGGATTTTGTCTGCCTGACACTAACTTGAGTTGTGAGGTAATTTGAGGTTGACACAACACTCACCAACACCTGACTAACCCCTACATCAGGCTGACACAGGCAGAAACATCAGGTTATGTCCCAACTTTAATGAAGGATGGTTGATAAACTGATGCCCCAAGCCACTCTGACCCCATATGGTGTTCCACAGTGACTGTGCTTCACCGAAGACCTCAGAAATTGTCCGTCATAGGTACAGGTGACCTCAAGTTGTTAGAAGTTTTATTCCATCCTTGTCATTCTCATCTACAAAATCTCATTTTGAACTACAGACTCAAAGCTGCAGACAGTGAACATAAAAGCCAAGAGAGACAAAAACTTCTCACACAGAGCTAACAAGGAACCAGAACCTCTGACAGAAACTGGTTACACATGATGATGGGAAGGGGAAACATTGTTTTCAGGGGATATGGGAAACATTGTTCATTCTGTCTCATCCTCTTAGACCATGTTGATTTACGAAATCTCTTTGATCTGGTGTGTGTGTGTGTGTGTGTGTGTGTGTGTGTGTGTGTGTGTGTGTTTGTGTGTGCCATATCTAATAGGCACCATATAGTGTGTTTACATGTCTATCATCTGTCTGTCTTGTCTCTCTATATATCTATCCATCCATTAATCTCTCTGGGGAGAGAGAGAAAAGTATGTATGACAGGTTACACACCGGACTGTAACCAACGGTTACCCCAAACATCATATTCACTGCCCGAGGCATAAAATTCTGTCTTCTCTCCTGTTCTATTCTGCAGGACTATGAGTTCTCCTGCTGCAAGTGAGAGATTCTTCTCTACCTGTCACATTCTTCTTACAATCATATTCTCAAAAACTAGATAATTCATGAGGTCCCAGGGTGAGTTTAATTCATTAATAAATCATTATTAAATTGTCTAAAGCCATTAACCTGGAAACAGCAGATCCCAGAGACTCCTGAACCATCTCCAGTTCATCCTGGGATCTGGAGATCACTGGCTAATCAGCTGGAGTGGGAGTAGGACCTGTTTCCTTCTGGACATAAGCTGATAGGAATCCAGGCAGGATGACCATTCACCTGCCAGAAATGGGCTCTGGACATATGTATCTGTAACATCAAGGTCTCTGGAGCTTTCTCAGAAGGCAGGGCTATGAGCACTCTGTCCTGCCACAGATCCTGATTATCGCAGGGAGATCCTGCTTCCTACAAAGGCAATAGGGAATTTGTCTCTGTTAGTTTCCCTCCAAACACAGCAGACATTTTAAGCTACTGCTCTCCCAGGAGAGGGACCTGCACCCTGCCTTTGGTGCTTTCCTCTCTGCCACGCCCACCAAGGGATTTGCATATTGTCCCCTGGGGAGCACCCTTTCTTAGAAGTCTGAGATAAAGGTCAGCTCTGAGCTCATGTTTACTTACTAGGACTCATCAGTTCAGCTTCTCAAAATGAGGTTCCCTTCTCAGCTCCTGGGGCTGCTGATGCTCTGGGTCCCAGGTAAAAGCAGAGGCGGGGTTGGGGGGGAGGAGGTAGGAGATTGTGGTGGGGATGGTAAGCAGTCTGGGTGTTTTTAGTCCCTATGTGTGTTCTGTCTGGGGGTGAGATTGCCCTCCTATAGGTGAATTTAGTTTTGAGATAGTGAAAGCTATGAATAAACTAAAGGGAATGAAGAACAGTGCTTTAGTGAGATGCTGAAGAAAAAAAAAAAAGAAAGAAAGAAATGAGACCACTCTTTGTCCTGCAATTCTTGGATTATCCATGGAAATTGGATATATTTAGAGTAGGAATTCAATCACAAAATATGATTTAGCCTATATAATTGAAATTTAAAATAATAAAAATGGCTTATAATGTTTCTCCACAACCTGTACTTATCTCTCATTAATTTAGGATCCAGGGGGGAGGTTGTGATGACACAGACCCCACTCTTGCTGCCTGTCACCCCTGGAGAGCCAGCCTCCATCTCCTGCAGGGCCAGTCAGAGCCTCAGACACCATAATGGAAACACCTATTGGCACTGGTACCTGCAGAAGCCAGGCCAGTCCCCACAGCTCCTCATCTATGAGGTTTCCAAACATTTCACTGCGGTCCCAGACAGGTTCAGTGGCAGTGGGTCAGGGACAGATTTCACCCTGACAATCAGCGGGTGGAGGCTGACGATGTGGGGGTTTATTACTGCGGGTGATTTACACATGATCCTCCCACAGTGGTTCAGGCCCAAACATAAACCTCTCGGTTTGGCGGTCCCCACTGGGCACATGTGTTGCCTGAGCAGGGAGCAGGCACAGCAGAAGGTCTGAGCTGGCGTCAGAGGTAGGTGCTGGGGAACTCAGGAGAGTAACATGCAGCTGAGTGCTCTGGACTGAGTCCTGACCTCTGGGCACCAAAAGCCTCAGCAGGGCACAACAAGGTCCAGATGGAGATGATCATCCTGAGTGCAGAGCAGTGAACTGCCCGGGAAAGGCACCCTGAACCTCACCCTGACCCTCCTGGCATGTGTGTCTGGGTCAGGGACAATTACTCAGCCTAAGCGTCAGAAACATGAAGCATATTTGTGGCAACACAATTCCATACATTTCTGAGCTAAGAAATTCTGTGATATTTTCAGTAGGATAATATTTAATATCCTTCAGAATTTATTATTGCTTATTTTCCCACTCTCTGAATTTCTTCTTTCCCAGTTACACTAACTGTTTTTGTGCTATATTCTCTAGATAACATTCTATACACACTAATCACACAGGAAATATGTCTGAGAATGATTAGTGAACCTTTTTATTCAAGCTCCCAAAAAGACTTGAAAACCCATGGCAGATAGAAGCTCCTAATCCTGTAAAGATGATGTCCATATATACAATGAAATTTTACTCAGCCATAAGAAGAATGAAATCTAGCCATTTGTGGCAACAGGAATGGACCAGTAGGATATTATGTGAGGTGAAATAAGTCCAGAGAAAGGCAAACATCATATGATTTCATTTATATGTAGAATCTAAAACGGAAAGCAAAACAAACAAACAAAAAAAGCAGAAAGACCCGTGAATACAGAGACTAAACTGGTGATTACATGAGGAGAAGGGAACAGGTAGGAGGAGAACAATGTGTGAAGGAGATTGGGAGGAACTGGCTCCCAGTTATGGAATGAGTAGGTCACAGGGATGGAAGTTACAAGGAAGGGAATATAGTCTATGATATTGCAAGAGTGTTGTATGAAGAGAGACGGTAGCTACACTTGCAATGAGTAGAGCATAGCATACAGATATGTCAAAAAAGAATTATGAGAATGCTTCAGGGAATTTAGGATCTCGGTTTTCAAAATTGCTACGGCAATGTAAACTAAATAGCCACAGTCCTAGAAGTAAATGTTAAATTTAAATATTGTCACATTTGATGAAGAGCACTATTTTATATGAAGTTTCATACTGAACAATCTTTAATAGGACAATTTTAGGATTAGTTATAATTGAAGGGATAGAGGTGGAATGTAATAAACAGGTGTTTTGAAGTGCATGCAAATTATGGAGCTACTTTCAGTTTCATGTTTTATATCTACATATTGCAAGAAATGTCAGAAGAAACATTAAGATATCATTGTATACATTTGTATTTAATATTAAATCAGATTTACACAAAACTAATTTGTGTGAAGAGCTAAGTTGTTTTTTTAGAAATGGTTCATCATGTCTAGACATATTAAAATTTATAGTTCAAATAATTATTCAGAAAGGCATTGTAATGTCATCGTAGACTATAAAATATTCCGAACCACTCCAGGATTTTTCTTTTACATCAGAAAAAAACCTTTTCAAAATTAAAAATTATCGAAAAATATTTCAGGTCTTGTATTTGACAAAAGACAGTGTTATTTGCAATTATATATGGAAACTGAGTTTGCTAAAAGTACAAATTTTGATGCCATAATAAGTGAAATTGCAGTAAAGCAATCCAGAAAAATCTTATACTCACTCAATATATCAGATCAATAAAGTCTTATCATCTATTATACATATTTATTGTATTATTTTAAATTATAATACACAAATATTATTCTTGCAAGTTCATCTGCCTGGAAGTTTATCACAAGCTTATGGTAATATTTGCAAGTTTATTGCCAGTATTATTTTGCAGTTCTAACACACAAGTATTATTTCTGCAAATACTTATTTGTCTCTATTTGTTCTAGCCCTGGGGTCCAAGAATTTCAGCCCTGCTGGCCAACAAAACCAGGTGGTCAGGGGGTTCCGGGGCACCAGACAAGTGCACCAGCTCTTTCCAGGAAGACACCAGGGACCTGGAGCTGGGCAGACAGAGAATGCAGAGTGCAAACACAGGCTTCCCCAATTTCCAGGGAGGAATGCAGTCAGTCCATAGATGTGTTCTGAATTGGAAGCCTAACTGTCAGGCAGCAGCCTTTAAGATCTGAAAATAGGCTTCTTTGAGCTTAAGACTGGGAGGTGGGCAGTTCCGTCTGCTCCCTGTTTCTTTGTTTACTGTTGTCTTGGGGGGTCTCCATGCACCGTCCCCCTGGCTTCCAGATCGAGGTGTTTTGGGGCCAATCCTCAGGTGGAAGTTTTGTAAGTTAGGGCACTAGAAGTTGGGTCCAAACCCTTTGCTCTTCAGGGAGAAGCCGGGAGTTACAAGATCCCTTCCAATGGTATATGGTTCTGTTGGAAGTGGAGTTCATGGCAAGAATGTGTCCCAGCTTTGTGCACGTGTTTCAATGTGGGTATGACCTCTTTAACCCAATATGTAGGAGTCCCTCTGCTAGTTTCTGGATGTCTCACAGTGGGAATGTCCCATGTGTAGCTGTAGGTTCCACATATCCATGGGAGGAGGGGAATTCAGAAGCCTCCTGGAACACCGACGCCAAACAAGAACTTCTTTTTATTTGGATTCCTATGGAAGATGTTTGGATCAAGGATTTAAAATATTTCCTCCTTTTTTGTTTTAGCATCATTAACACATAGAGCTATCCTATTTCAGCTGTACAACATAGTGATTCAACAAGTTTGTACATTATTCTATAGCCATATCTGTTACTATATAGTACTATTACAATACCATTGACTTGATTCCTTATGCTGTAAATAAATAAATAAATAAATAAATAAATAAATAAATAAGTATATCTTCTTTCTGAACTTTTATTTTTCTGGAGAGCTGGTTGTCCCACATTGACTAGCACAATAATGGTGCAATGTAGGCTATCACTGTTTTGTCATTGTTCCTTTTTTTCTGTTTCTACCACTACTTTATTTCTACCAAAAAGATTTTTAATCCTAATTTTTAATCCTAATCATGTCCCAATAGTTCATTTTTTGCCTTTGTTTCCCTGGCCTTTGGAGAAACATTCAGCAAGAAGTTGCTGTGGCCGAGGTCACAGAGGTTGCTGCCTGTGTTCTCCTCTAGGATTTTGATGGATTTCTGTCTCACACTAAGGTCTTTCATCCGTTTTGAGTCTATTTTTGTGTGCAGTCTAAGAAACTGGTCCAGTTTCATTCTTCTGTATGTGGCTGTCCAATTTTCCCAACATCTTTCAATGAAGAGATTTTCATTTTTTCCACTGGGTATTCTTTCATGCTTTATCGATGATTACTTGACCATAGAGTTGAGGGTCCATTTCTGGTTTCTCTATTCTGTTCCATGGGTCTGTGTCTGATTTTGTGCCAGTACCATACTGTCTTGATGATGACAGCTTTGTAATAGAGCTTGAAGTCTGGAATTGTGATGCCGCCAGCTTTGCTTTTCTTTTACAGCATTCCTTTGGCTATTAGGGGTCCTTTCTGGTTCCATATAAATTTTTGGATTATTTGTTCCAGAGGAAGATACAAATCAGCAGGGTGTGAGTAAGGAGATCCTGGCTTATAAGTCTCTGTGGTCTTTCCATTTGTGTACATTAGGCGGGCATAGGAGAGGGAAGGTTCTCAGTGCTTTTGTAACGTGTGTGTACATCTGGTCCAGGGCATTATTTATGGGTTCCTGTCCAGACAGTTTTAATCCAATCCCATTAACAAAGAAAGCCTTATGGGGCAGTGCAGAAAGTAACTTTGTTATAAGAATGGCCTAAGTAGGGGGCAGGCACCTGGGTGGTTCAGTCAGCTAAGTGTCCACTTTCAACTCAGGTCATGATCCCAGGGTCCTAGGATCAAGCACCATGTCAGGCTCTCTGCTCAGTGGGGAGCCTGCTTCTCCCTCTGCCTGCCCCTCTGCCTACTTGTGCTCTCTCTCTGGCAGGTAAATAAATAAAAATCTTAAACAAACAAAAACAAAAAAAGAGTAATGTTCTGGAGGAATGGCATCACACCTGCACCTTTCCCTTCACAACCCAGGCTGCCGCCAAAACGGAGCCCTTTGAGAACCAACCCATTACCCAGACCCTGCTCCTCCTCTTCCCTCTGAAATCCAAGCGTCTTCTACAGTCAGCCAAGCCCAGGCACCACAGATAGCCATGGTGAGGTCTCCCAGACTCAGAAGCAGAGACCATGACCTTCAGGGTATCAGAGGGAGCACAGCTGGGCCCACAGCTGGAGTTTTTGTTGCTGTTTCCAACACTGTGGGTAGGTGGTTGCCCCCTGCTGGCAACAGTAATGGGCTGCACCTTAGGTCTCCAGAGCCTCTGAGGGTGAGACAGTTGAGTTCCCACCCACATCCAATTCCAAGGGTTTTGTGGTTGCAGAGGAAGAAGCAAATCAGCAGCTCGTGGGTGAGGGAGTCCTGGCTTAGAAGTCCCTGGGGTCCTTCCACCTGTAGAAGCTAGGCAGGCAGAGGAGAGGGAAGGTTTTCAGGGCTTTTGGGAGGTGTGTGGACCTCTGGACAATGGCATCACTTCCACGTACCTGTCCAGACAGCTTAATTCAACCCCATTACCAAAGAAAGGGGCAGTGTGGGAGGTGAATTTCCTCTGTGGTAAGAATTTGCTGTACATAATTTCCATCAGCAAATTCCATTCCCCACAGGTACGCCTCCTCTTTCCCTGGACGCTGCTGAACTGAGCCCTTGTCCATATATTAAGGTCTCTGTAAAGACCTCTGAACCCCCAAAGCATAGGGAAACTAGAACCTCAGTGTGTGATCTGGAGCCTAGATATATGCAAGGATGTTCCATGAATGACAGGCACTGGCTTACTCTACAGAAGAGAACCTGCCCCCTCCCACCTAGAAAACTGAGCCAAAACATTTACCTTTCCCTCTGAAACTGAATGATACATAGCCCTTGGCTCATTAGCATGACAATACATTTAGGTCTCTACCCCATGCTGGTTTTAAAAGGATCCTAAGTTTTGAGGGGCTAGAATATATTTTCCATTGATTTCCACTCTAATTTTTGTATTTCCTTCATTCTACCTGCTTGGATTTTGTTTCCTCTTTATTTTCTAGGTTCTTAGGGTAGGAGCTTGGATCATTCATATGAGATGGTTCCTTCTTTCCTAATTCAGGCATTTTTCAAATTAGATGTCTAATATTATCTCTTTAACAATTTATTAAAAATTTAACACAAAGTTGAGAGAAACATTGGCTATTTCTTCAGTTGGGAAGCAACAGGAGAAATATGAGAAGCTAGAAGGGAAACATGGCCCTGAGGGGTGGATCTGATGCTATTCATGATCCATTACCTGGGGAGATTTTGTATTTGATGTCCTCAGCATTGGAGACTCTTTTGAGAAAGGAAATGGAAATAAGCAAACAAAAATGCCTTATGTAAGTTCAACAGTTGTAGCAGACAGACCATGGTGGAGGGGGGGTGAGGGAGCGGGGATGGCAGCATGACAACTCCATGGTCTCCCATTCAGTGTGGGCAGAGCCTGTGACTTCCTTTGAGCCCATGCAATCTTGCAGAGGGGAAGGGATTTGGCAGATGTAACTACCACCCCAAATCAGTTGATTCTGAGTTAATTAAAATGGAGATTATGTGGGTGGACCTCACTAAAATCAGGACAAAGACCTTAAGGGAGGAACTAAGATCTCTCTCTTGAGGATGGATTTCCCCTTGCTGCTATGATTAGTAAGGATCTCACATGTCAGGAACTTTGAGTGGCCTCTAGGACATTGAGGTGACCTCCGTCCTGCAGCCACCAAAGGTCAGGACCCTTAGTCAGATAGTCACAAACAAAAGAATTCTTCCCACGACCTGAAATGACCTTGGAAACAGATTCTTCAAGCCTCTGGATGAGAAGGGACCAGGCCGGGACCCCAGACACTCAACTGGATGCTTTATAAATGAGGATTCTCGGACGCTGTCCTGATTTTTGTTGATACTATATAACAAAGTGGGTAATGCCCAAAATATCACCAACTTTCTGACTGGTCTTACAGGAGATGATGGCCCTCTGCCCTGGCGACACGGTCAAAGAGGCTGGACACTGAATCAGCACAATGTCTCCAGTGCAGCCTGGAATGAGAAACACAAAATTTGACAGAGGTACTGAGAGAATCTCAGTGGAGGCCCAAGCACTGATGACCTTGTAGTTAGGGTCATGGACAACACTCTGAGGAACCAGAAAATGAAATGTAACTGGGCAACTGGAACCCCACACCAATTGCTTGAATTCCAGCCACCAAGAACTCAGGGACACGGAAAGCATCGAGTTTGCCCACCATTTCTCTGTGTGTCCCCCTCTCACCTGAAGCCCAGAGCAGCATGATCCATAGCAGGGGAGCCACAGACCCCATCTTGGAGAGCTGGACTAGAGGCTGCTCCTCGGGGGCCCTGATAGCTGCCTTTAAGGATGTTGAGAGCAGCCTGGGGTTTTGTCTAATGACACAACATGCAAATCAGCTCAGAAGAAGTTCAGGTTGTGCCCAAAGAGCCATGTGCTCTAAGAACACCCTGTGGGAATTGAGGTCGCAAGAAATTTCCATGTGTAGCTCAAGCATGGCCCAAGGGATTGGGGGACCAGTTTCTTAAAACTTTGCAGCCTCTTTGGAGAACAGTGTGGAGATTCCTCAAGAAATTAAAAATAGAACTTCCCTATGACCCTGCCATTGCACTACTGGGTATTTACCCCAAAGATACAGATGTAGTGAAAAGAAGGGCCATCTGTACCCCAATGTTTATAGCAGCAATGGCCACGGTTGCCAAACTGTGGTAAGAACCAAGATGCCCTTCAACGGACGAATGGGTAAGGAAGATGTGGTCCATATACACTATGGAGTATTATGCCTCCATCAGAAAGGATGAATACCCAACTTTTGTAGCAACATGGAAGGGACTGAAAGAGATTATGCTGAGTGAAATAAGTCAAGCAGAGAGAGTCAATTATCATATGGTTTCACTTATTTGTGGAGCACAACAAATAGCATGGAGGACATGGGGAGTTAGGAGAAGGGAGTTGGGGGAAATTGGAAGGGGAGGTGAACAATGAGAGACTATGGACTCTGAAAAACAATCTGAAGGGTTTGAAGAGGTGGGGGGGTGGGAGGTTGGGGGAACCAGGTGGTGGGTATTAGAGAGGGCACGGTTTTCATGGAGCACTGGGTGTGTGCTCATTCAAAAACAATGAATACTGTTATGCTGAAAATAAATAAATAAATAAAGATTAAAAAAAAGACAAACAAACTTTGCCTCCTAGTCTGAGATGCCACTTGGGGGTGTGCCCTGGGCTTTCCTACTTCAAGGATATAGGTTATTTCAGGAACACTTTTTTTTTTTTAAAGATTTTATTTTTTATTTATTTATTTGACAGAGAGAGATCACAAGTAGATGGAGAGGCAGGCAGAGAGAGAGAGAGAGAGGGAAGCAGGCTCCCCGCCAAGCAGAGAGCCCGATGCGGGACTCGATCCCAGGACCCTGAGATCATGACCTGAGCCGAAGGCAGCGGCTTAACCCACTGAGCCACCCAGGTGCCCCCAGGAACACTTTTAATCACTAGAATTACCACAGTAATGTATTTCAAGTTGTGATTATTGTCATGAAGAGAAAGCTGTGGGATTATAAAAGAGTGAACTAGGGTGGCCTGGTTCCGATGGGGAGAGGAAGTTGGCCCCCCTGAGTAAAATACCTTCAAATGAAGTCCTGACATGTCCTCAGGACCTGGACAGGGTTAGAGGGCTGAGCATGGAACCTTGGTGAAGGCTGGGAACAGACACTAATCAAGGAACTTGCCTCAGTGTGGATAAGCATGGGGCTCTATCTGCTCAGTCCTAGAAACCAATGTCCTGTCTTCCTGAAGCCCTCCCAGGCAGAGCAGTCACTCCTGCTCAGAGTGGAGAACCCCCTGTGCCCAACTTCACATTCACCCTGCTTCTAGCATTGATGTGTTGTGTGCAGGTACCGTGACAAAGCCCAGAAGACAAACCCATGTGAATCCCAGCTCCCAGGACAAGAGCACATCCTCTATCACCTCAACAACTTTATCATGAACTAATTCTTCATCTTCTACAAAATGCCCTCCCAAGTGGCTCCCAGTGACTTTTCCCAGACAGGAGCAGACTGAGCCATATGGGACTTACCATCGCCTAACTGATCATTCTAGTTGTTTGTCATCTGTCAGGGAAAGGCCCAGGCAATGGCAGGGTGCTCAGGCTAGTGCCCGGCAGGCAGCACCACCAGGTATCACCACGACACTGGACTCTGCAAGCTCTGCATTTGTCCTCCATGGGGATTTGCATCAACCCCCCACCCTTATTGCCTCCACCACAGGCCTGATGCTGCTCACTGGGTCTTTTCCATGGAGAAGGTATGAGCAGCCTTGGGAGGATGAGAGGCAGCCTAATGGTGCCAGACCCTCAGGCTCCTGCTCTTATGGTCCAGGTGAGAGAATGTCCCCAAGTTAAGAGTTCTCTCAGGGGAGACCCTCGTGCTTCCTGAGAAGAGTGGTATTGGGAGGGGACAGGAAATGAATGCCACCAACCGTACAGGCTTGCTTAGGGCCTGGCCTCAGCTTGGGAGGCCCACTCTGGCCCTACTAGAATCACAGCATCTCCGCATCAGCCCAGTATGCCTCTGATGGCAGCTTCCAGTAGGCACATGACACTCTCCCAAGCTGCCAGGTCCCTGGCCATTCCCCAGGAGAGAGTCTCCATCAGCTGCAGGGCCACTGAGAGCACCCTCCACATGGCCAGGAAGCACTGCTTAGCCTGCACCAGCACGGGCCGAAGGCCCTTATTTACCTCCTTTCCACCTGAGTTAATGGGGTGCCCGCCCATTCAGAGGCAGCGGCTCTAGGAGAGACTTGACTCATAACATCCACAGCCTGTAAGCTAAAGACAATATGGCTGACTTCGTTCTTACAACATAAGGAAGTACTGCCACAATGACAAGACCCCACATCAGACTTCAGCCCTCTCTCTGGGTCTCCTGCTAGTCACAACAGCCCCAGTCTGGCCCTCTCCACTCACATCCCTTCCTCCCTTCCCATTGCCTCCAACAGCGGTCCCCATGCAGAACCTCCTCTCTACCAGATGTTTGTAGTCTCCTTCTGCTGAGCACTCCTATTTCCTGGCTTTGTCATTCAAATTTTAATCCATCAAAAAACATCTTAGGAAGGAGAAAACACTAGATCTCAGTCTATCCTTGTGCTGGAACCAATGCACATTATTCTTTTCCCAACATAATTTTAACATTTAAAAAAAAAAGTCGTCTAGTGCAAAACCAGGAGCAAAGAGCAGGCTACTGTTGTCACTAGAAAACGTTTTAAATTTGGAAAGAACAGCAAAGGCAGATTATACGAGGGTGGCAAAGAAAAAATATGGAAGACGGGAGAGATAAAGGACTCACCACCTGGACACCTTCTGCCCTGATGCTTACCCACCAAACCACTGAGATGCGCAGTAGCCCATGTCTCTTCTAAAAGCGCCCTGAGCTTTTGTGTTTCCCCAACAGCCTGCTCACCGAGCTTCTGTCACCCCTTCAGCCACTTCTAGACTTCTAGGCCTGCCTAGAAAGTGGAAGAACAATGTTTGAAATCAAGATAGGTAGACTACACCACTCTAATATCACTCCTTATTGCAGACAAACACCAGCCCCAAGGTCTCTCCTAGTTTCTGGAATATTTTAGTTCCCGCCTCCTAGAGCTTCTCACAGCCTGTCACAATTCCTGGTGGTTTCAGTGTACTCAGTATATGACCTTCTATTATCTGCTCTCTCAGTTCTTTGGCTGATCCTCCTCCAATCGTCTCTTACCCACCCAATCTTGAAGAGTCACTCTTATGGCCATGCCTTAGGTGCACCATCAGAAAATCATGACAAGTTCTCCACCATTACAATGCTGAGAATCTCAGCGGCACCTGGGTGGTTCTGTTGTTTGAGCCTCTGCCTTCAGCTCAGGCCATGGTCCTGGGGTCCTGGACCTGAATGCCCAAGGGATGACTTTAAAGAAAAACGTGACAAGTTGTGAAAAAGGGTGCTGAGGCACAGTGTCCCGTGTTCCTAAAGTGATAGGGTTGAAGAGTGAGGGAATCAGAGTGCCTGGGTGGCTCAGTCTCTTGAGCATCCAACTCTTGGTTTCGGCTCAGGTCATGATCTCAGGAGTGTGAGACGGAGCGGGTGTCAGGTCCCCACTCAACAGGGTGTCTGCCTGAGAGTCTCACCATCTCCCTCAGCCCCTCCTCACCAGCAATAAATAGAGAGATAAAATCTTTTTAAAAAATAGAGAATTACCTTTGTGAGAATGAGTACGTCTGGGAGAAATGGAGAAGAGAGAAAAGGGAGGTAGGAAAGGAGCTGGAGCAGAAATGAATGTGCAGGATACTGCCCAGGAAGGCTGGGAAACAGGGCTCATGGTAGGAAAAAGCAAGAGGGACACTATCTTCCACGTGGGAGATTCTGAATAGGAGAGCTCAAAGGTTTCATCCTGGGAAGTTTCAGAGTAGGAGGGTGATAGAGGGTGAAGAAAAGGGAATAAGAAAATAAAAGAGAAATGTCCCAGAGTCCAAGAGGAACAGGAAGGGAGAACTGACCCGCAGGGTGTAAAGTTCACAGCCCTTTGTCAGAGGCTAACGACAGATCTTCCTGACTCATTTCTGCCGTGTGACCCTGGAAAACACGAAGCTTCCTGGGGCACAAAAACTCCCGGCGGCATCCCTAAGACATCTTCACAGCATTCGTCTTCACTAACCTCCCACAAAAATGGATGCAGGTGGGATGCTTGGGTGGCTCAGTTGGTTAAGTGGCTGCCCTCAGCTCAGGTCATGATCCAAGCATCCTGGGATGGAGTCCAGCATTGGTCTCCCTGCTCAGAAGGGAGCCTGCTTCTCCCTCTGCCTCCTGCTTCCCCTGCTTGTGCTCTCTCTCTCTCTCTGGCAAATGAATAAATAAAGTCTTTTTTAAAAAAGGGATGGGGCGGGGCACCTGGGTGGCTCAGTGGGTTAAAGCCTCTGCCTTCGGCTTGGGTCATGATCCCAGGATCCTGGGATCGAGCCCCACATTGGGCTCTCTGCTTGGCAGGGAGCCTGCTTCCCTCTCTCTCTCTCTGCCTGCCTCTCTGCCTACTTGTGATCTCTCTGTCAAATTAAAAAAAAAAAAAAAAAAAAGGGATGGGGGATGCAGAGAAAGTCCGGTCTCTTCATTTTCTGCTGGGCCTTACAAGACCTTCAAGAAGTAAGTCAGGAGATGTGACTTCTCAGGCAGATAGGGGAATGCACATGTTCAGGGCTGAGCGAAGAGGAAGCAGCTGGTGCAGGAAATCCTCCATGACCCGTGGCCCCGAGGAGCAGGTTTCTGTTCGAGGCTGAAGCACTGTGGGCGGATAGTTATTATCCTGCTGGCAGTAGTAGTTTCCCACATCTTCGGCCTGGAGGTTGCTGATGGTGAGGGTGAAGTCTGTACCAGACCCACTGCCACTGAACCGGTCTGGGATGCCCGTGGCCCTCCTGGATGCACCATAGATGAGGAGCCTGGGAGCCTGCCCACATTTCTGCTGGTACCAGGCTACATTGCTGTAAACACTCTGACTGGCTCTGCAGTTCATGGTGACCTGTTGACCTGGAGACACAGCCAGGGAGCCTGGAGACTGAGTCATCGTGATGTCCCCATGGGCACCTGCAATCAGAAAAATGGTGATACAGACACACTTTATCCCAGTCATGCTGAAATATGTCATTGCAAACGTGCTTCCTAATGGTACCACATGGCAGTACATCATTGGGTCTATTTTGGAAATAACCAATGTTTCTCATTATGTATCTTAAAAAGTTGTTTAAAATGACACTACTCCAGAGGGAATATGGCACTTTTCAACTTCTCACCTGAGACCCACAGCAACAAGGATAGGAGGACCCGCCTCTGTGATCCCATCTTGCTGCCCCTGCCTGCCCGACGCAGCTCAGCTCACGTAGCAAAGGCCCCTTTAATACAGCCTGAGCCGCTGGTCTAAGCCTGGAGGAGCTTATGCAAAGCAGTCAGGGAGAACAGAAGCAAATCTCATAAGCAGTGGGTTGTGAAAGTATCCAGTGGAAATGTAAGGAGCCAAAAATAACTCCAAAATAGAGTTGTATGACAGGAACACCCAAAAGTCAACTCAGATGCTCTGAGAACAACTTAGTTCTAAAATGACAAACTGCTACAAGATCGAATGAAGAGCTTCCATTTTCAATTTAAAAATAACTTTAAGTGGGTTCAGTTTCCAGAAATGATGAGCGTGGCTCTTCATACCAGTAACAGTGGTAAAATCCCAATATATGCTGGGAAACAAATAATGGGAGGCAGGGAGGGGCAAAAGAATTGGAAGGCACAAAAAGAAAGTGGAGAATGGGGAACATCGAATTCTGAAGCCATTTTCTCCTGCCGGTGGGTAAGGGTGAGGTAAAAACTTGAGCTTGGGTCCCAGAGCTGTGCAAGGGCCAGAGAGATGGAAGAGATGGAAGACAGGCCCAGAATTTCCTCACTCAGGGAAACACATGGGACCCTCCTTGGACCTAGGGGAAGTCTGAATCCTGATTTTCAGTTATTCCATCTTTTCAGTTCAATATTTCTGTTTTGTGTTGATTTAAGCAAGAAATGATATCTAGGTGCCTTCAAGAAAATTCATTACCCACCAGGGGTTTGAGAAGTCAGCGCAGGGTTGCTTGGGTACCATATAAACTTCCCTGCACCTGTTCTTGTCCTGCTGTTCCTTCTTAAACAGAGGGAAGGGGGCAGGGGTGGGGTTCCCTTAAGACCCTGAGCATGCAGGCCTGGTGTGGAGGGTAGAGGCTGTGGAGGCGCACTGCAAGTACAGCTACAACACTTCTGCCATCTTTCCTGTGAGTGGGACAGATGCCTACGGCTTCGTCTGTCAGGGGTCACCCTGGGTATCCTTGGGTGCCCCTGGCCGCTGCACTGCTTCATGACATGAGCCATTTCCTAAACCCAGACGGAGCCTGTATCAATAGACCCTGCCTGGGGATCCACACCTCACCCTCACAAAGGGTCGATTGTACCATCACTCTGCCCCTCAATTTCCCCCTTTGATGGTTAATTTTATGTGTCAAGGGAAGTAGGCTAGGATGCCCAGTGGAGTGGTCAATGCCAGTTGAGATGTTGCTGCCGAGGTATTATTAAGTGTGATGAACATCTACATCAGTAGCCCTCATCTCCCGTGCTGCACAAAAGATTCACCACAGCCCTGTTTTGATTTCAAAAAGGAAAGAAAACTTTATTATTTTTATAGGAAAACTAATAGAAACAGAAGAGGAAAGGAATATGCACATACAGGAAGGGAATAGTAGGCAAGAAATGAGCATAAGGCCACTTTACCTTGTAGCAGGTACTTACAACACCCCTCAGCAGCTGGGGAAGCCCTGTAGGGACAGCCAGGCTGGAGTCCCAACTGAGAGGCCAGGGTGGAGTGTCCTCCCCTCAGGGGACACTTTTAATGGACCATCCCCACAAGGGCCATATTTATAGGGCAAATAACAGGGTTTGAAATGAAACATTTGTTCACTACGTGCACTTTGGAGCAAGCTGCATGTCCACATTATCATGTTTCTGTATTTTCAGGGAACCCAAGCTATGTGCATCTGCCTCCCCTCCCAGATCCCATTCTGGGGGGCCAGCCCTGCCTGGAGCAGGAGGGAATGGGAGACAAGGGTGTAGCTCTTGGCGTCCAGATCAGAAGGGCTGTACCTGAAGGCCGATATCCCTAATGAACATAGATGCAAAAATCCTCCACAAAATATTAGCAAACCAAATTCAACAATACATTAAAAGGACCAGATACCATGATCAAGTAAGGTTTATTCCAGAAATGCAAGGATGGTTCAGTATCCTTAAATCAATCAACATAATATGTCACATTAACAAAATTAAGGGTAAAAATCATAAGATTGTCTCAACAGATGCAGAAAAAGTATTTGATAAAACTCAGTGTCTAATTATCCCAAATAAATAAATAAATAAATAAAAACCCAAGAAATACCAAAGATTATAGAGGATATGGAGAAAGGGGACATGGATAGGATAAGAAGAAACGCCCTCAGTTGTTGTTGTTGGGGATATAAATTGGTACAGCCACTATGGATAACAATATGGAGTTTCCCCAAAAACTTACCAATAGAACTACCCTATAATCCAGCTATTCCACTTCTGGGTATTTGAAAATATATATGCACCACTGCGTCATTGCAGCATTATTTAAAACAGCCATGATATGGAAACAACCTAATGTTCACTGATGGATAAATAGATAAAGAAGATGTGTTATACATGTGTATGTACACAATGAAATACTACTCAGCCATGAAAGGGAAGGTAATCTTGCCATTTGGGACAATATGGATGAAACGTGAAAGTAATATGCTAAGTGAAATAAGGAAGACAGAGAAAGATATTATGTATAATATCACTTCCATGTGGAATCTGAAAAAGCCAAATACATGGAAACAGAGAGTAAACTGGTGGTTGCCAGGGACTGTGTGGTGAGATAAATAGGGGAAATATTGATCACAGGGTACAAACTTCTGTATATAAAATAATTTCTGATGGTCTCATGTACAGCATGGAGACTGTAATTAACAGTATTATATTGTACTTGAAGGTTACTAAGAGATTAGACCTTCAATGTTCTCAGCACAAAAAAGTAAATAAGTAAAAAAAAAAGGATAATTATGTGCAGTGAAGGTTGCATTAACTATCCTTATGTTGGTAAGCATTTCACAATATATATGTAGATCAAATATTCACATTGTGTAAAACTTAACCTTACACAATGTGATATGTCAATTATATCTAGAAAAAAAAGTGTTGACATCATTTCCTTTTGGCCCCCATGGTTTCTGAATAGAAATCCTCTGTTGTTCAAGATGTTTTCCTCTCTGGGTAAGTATGATTTTTCTCTTTCATCTTTTGATGTTTTTTTTTCCTTTTTCTTTAGTGCCCAGAAATTTTAATACGCTGTGTCTTGACATGTATTTCTTCAGGTTTATGTTGTTGGTTGTCTGATAAATGTGAAAATTTTTCAGCAATCACTTGTTCAAACTATTTTTCGTCTCCATCCTTTCTCCCCACTCTTTCTAGGATTCCAGTGGCACAAATGTTAGATCTTTTGTTTTGTCCCATGTATCCCAGATACTGTGGGGTTTTGTTGTTGTTGTTTCAATTTGGGGGTTTTGTTTTGTTTTGTTTTTAGCTTACTTTCTCTTTTTGGTTTAGACTGGGTAATTTCTTGCCTCTGATCTTTCCTCCTTTATCCTTCCACTCTCCTCCTTCCAGACCTTTCCTAGCCAGCCACCCCATAGGGCATCCATGTCTATACTACAGGCCACTTCCCCAGCCACATTAAGTCAATGACCATTTGTGCTCTTTGAGCATCTACTTACCAAACATCTTATTTCATTACAGTATGGTATGGGAGCTGTCCAGTTTAACTTATATCAACATATGATGGAAACGGGGCAGAACCTACAGTCCTTTTCTGCTGTTAGCTGGTTGGCAGGCCCTGTGACTTAAATCAAATGTGCTAAGACACAAAGACAGAAAGCTATTACAATGCAGTAAGAAGTTTTTATTATACGCATAGTCCCCTGGAAACAGAACACACAGCATGTGTTTTGTTTTGTTTTTTTTTTTTCAGTTGTCATTTATTTTTGGCTCTTGGGGCAATGTTATATTTTCAATATGAAAAAAAGCAAGTTCAACACAAAATAGAAATTTGAAGTGTAGGACAGGATGAAGCCAAGGGCAGGGGAGGGAATAGCAAAAGGAAAAAATGAGATGTTGCCAAAGATGGGAAGGTCTCCTTGTCCCCTCTCTGGAAGAATGATTCAAAAGATTTAGGTCGCAGTATAAACCTTTCTGTATATATACAGCAGAGCTGGGTGTTTGCTAAGAAAGGGTGGGGATGGGGAGGGTCTTTCTGGAGGCTAGTCCCTCTTCCCCTTCTTGGCCCCCTTCTCCAACCAGGGGAAAAGGAAGGAATCCAACATATGAAGGTGGTTATGTAGGAAAAGGGAAGGATCCTGCTTTAACAGGGTGGGGCAGACCCCTGCAAAAGAAACAGTTCAGGACACAGCTTGGAAGACGGAAAAAGAGATAATACTGTCAACACCTCTCCTGAAGCTGAGAGGAGCGGGGAAATTCCTGGAAATTAGGACTCAAGAGCCTGGACATCCCTCTCCAAAACTGCTCTAGAATAGAAAACCCTACCCCTTCCTTATAGGTACCTCTACTGCTATGAGGTAGCTTTGTTTCCTTTCCCCGGGGCTACCACATGGGCTTAGGATGGTGGCCATCTACTGGGTTTTAAGCACTTGGTTTTAGATGGGATCTGATGAGACCCAGCTTCTTGGAGAATTATCTTATAAAACAAAGGGAAATACCAACTGGACAGATGGGAGAAGGGGACACCGAAAGGAAATACAGGGTTACTGAGAATGGCAGAAATCTAGGTTTCCCAGAGTGGAAGAGAGGAGACATTCAACAAACAACAAGTATTTATTGAGCACCTATTATGTGCCAGGCACTGTGTTCTAGGACCATTCCCCTCCAAAAAAGGAAAAAAAAAAAGAGACAGAGGCAGAAAATGTAATTCTGAGGGAGAGGACAGGGCCAACTGAGGAAGAAGGCTGAGGGAATGGAGAAGCCTGAGGTGATGGTGCGCTGTTTTAGGCCTCCTCTTCAGCCTCCTCACCGAAATCCTCCTCTTCTTCTCCGGTGGCATCCTGGTACTGCTGGTACTCGGAGACAAGGTCATTCATGTTGCTCTCAGCTTCAGTGAATTCCATCTCGTCCATGCCCTCACGTGTGTACCAGTGGTGGAAGGCCTTGCGCCGGAACATGGCCGTGAACTGCTCTGAGATGCGCTTGAAGAGCTCCTGGATGGCTGTATTATTTCCAATGAAGGTGACTGCCATCTTGAGGCCACGAGGTGGGATATCGCAGACTGTTGTCTTGACATTGTTGGGGATCCACTCCACGAAGTAGCTGCTATTCTTGTTCTGCACGTTGAGCATCTGCTCATCTACCTCCTTCATGGACATCCGCCCACGGAAGACAGCAGCCACAGTGAGGTAACGGCCATGGCGGAGGTCACAGGCAGCCATCATGTTCTTGGCATCAAAGACCTGCTGGGTGAGTTCAGGCACAATGAGGGCCTGATACTGCTGGCTTCCACGGCTGGTCAGAGGTGCAAAGCCAGGCATGAAGAAGTGGAGCCATGGGAAGGGCACCATGTTGACGGCTAGCTTCCGGAGGTCAGCATTGAGCTGACCAAGGAAGCAGAGGCAGGTGGTGACACCACTCATGGTGGCTGAGACGAGGTGGTTCAGGTCTCCATCAGCTTGAGAGTGTGGAAGCAGATGTCATAAAGGGCCTCGTAGTCAATGCACTAGGTCTCATCTGTGTTTTCTACCAACTGATGGACGGAGAAGGTGGCATTGTAGGGCTTGACCACAGTGTCAGACACTTTGGGTGAGGGTACCACACTGAAGGTGTTCATGATGCGGTCAGGATACTCTTCTCGGATCTTGCTGATGAGCAAGGTGCCCATTCCAGAGCCTGTGCCCCCACCCAGTGAGTGGTCAGCTGGAAGCCCTGTAGGCAGTCACAGCTCTCTGCCTCCTTCCTCACCACATCCAGGACTGAGTCAACCAGCTCAGCCCCCTCTGTGTAGTGGCCTTTGGCCCAGTTGTTGCCTGCCCCAGACTGACCAAAAACAAAGTTGTCTGGTCTGAATATCTGCCCAAAAGGACCTGAGCGAACAGAGTCCATGGTCCTGGGTTCTAGATCCACCAAGATAGCACGAGGAACATATTTGCCACCTGTAACTTCATTGTAGTACACGGAGATGCGATCCAGCTGCAGGTCGCTGTCACCATGGTAGGTTCCAGTGGGGTCGATGCCGTGTTCATCACTGATTACCTCCCAGAACTTGGCACCGATCTGGTTGCCACACTGACCGGCCTGGATGTGCACGATTTCCCTCATTGTTAAAATTTATTTTAATTTTTTTGCTCGCCTCAAGGTGTGTACAGGGCAAGAAATGATATGGAATTTTTTTTTCTATACTGCTAGTCTCAGGCTGGAAGGATGGGACGTGTCCTGGAGGCTGGAGCAGCGAGGTCCGAACGCAGCCACAGGAAGGTTCTGAGAGAGAGAAAAGAGAGGGGAGGGCGAAAGAGGGAAGGCTCACACAGCATGTGTTTTTGCAAGATAGCAAAGTCCTCACCGTTTCTCACTCATGGTGTGCAATTAAGAGATGTGTAATTGATAGAGTATGGTCTGGCGGGATGCTCTGGGGGATGTTTATACAGCGCACTGTAGCAGAGAGCAGGGAGTTAAGGTAGCTCTGGGCCAGGACTGAGGATGTGACACAATCTTCACTGCTAGTAAAAGCAAATTCCACCTGAGGACTGCATTACATCACATGCCATGCCCCCTGCTGGTAGACCTTGTATTTGGCCAAGCATGGGGTAAACACTTTCAAAACCTCCACATGGCCAGAAGAGGGAGACTTAACACACCCAGAGAAGAATGGCGCCTGGTGGGGGATTCTTCTGACAAACTTAACTTTTGAGTACTTAAGCAATAGGAATGCCCCATAACTTGCATATATGCTTCCTCTTAGCTCTGAAGTGTTTCTGCCTCTCAGAGTCTTAGAGTTTCTGAGTGTGTGGTATGAACACACTGGACCCATTGAAAGCAGCAAGATGGTGACTCCATCACAGCTTTTTGGCCTTCTGCTCCTCTGGGTTCCAGGTGAGAATATTTGGACAAAGGAGGTTAAAGTGGGGGTACGATTTTCCATCCCTGATTTTCTTTCTTCATTGGGAATACTTCCACAGATGAATTTGGCTTACTGATTAAGTGTGAAATTTTAAAAATAAGTAGTATTCTCTGTCCTACCTAACTAGATACTGGTGACTTCCATGTACATATCCTGAGATGCTGCTGATGTTTCCTGTGTGGTTTCAGCCTCCCATGGAGAGAACATGCTGACCCAGTCTCCTGCTGTCCTGTCCATGACTCCAAAAGAAAGAGTCACCATCACCTGCCGGGCCAGTCAGAGCATTAACAAGTGGTTAGCCTGGTATCAGCAGGAGCCAGGGAGAGCTCCTAAGCTCCTCATCTATGAAGCATGCAAGTTGGGAACTGCGGTTCCATCACGGTTCAGCTGCTGAACCGTGATGGAACTGCAGCAGTGGGTCTGGGAAAGACTATACCCTCACCATCAGCAGCCTGGAACCTGAAGAAGCTGGGACTTACTACTGCCAGCACTTATAGTAGCTACCTGCCCACAGTGTTATAGGTCAGAACATAAACTACCAGGGAAGCAGACGTGAGGGGCTGGGCTGCCCCCACTGCTCCTCTGATGTCTGCACCCGCTCAGAAGGTTTCTCATAGGCAGCCCCACTTTGGACATCACTGGGGGCTTAGGGAGAAGGGCAAGGAGGCTCCTCAGCCCCCTGACTAACTCCCTTTTCCCCAGATCATTACACCTGAAGACTGGGGGTGATGACATCCACTGGGGTTTATACAGCAAAAGAGAAGCCACTCTAGGTATTCCAAGCAGGAATTGCTTCCTCTAGGGAAGTAATGTCTAAATGTCACTCATTAAAAGGCCTGGGGATATAATAATAAGGGAAGCAGACACTAGAAACAGGTGATTCCTCGGTGATTCCCCATAGGTCACAGAATTTATACCATTGGAAATACAAGCTGCCTAACCACGTGGTCCTCAGGCCTGTCTAGGAAGGCCAGGGATGGAGGAGCTGATGCTCCAGCCTCTACAGACCCTCCCCAGGTGATTCTCCGGTCCCTCACTGATGGCTCACCTGCCGGCAGGTGCTGATGGAAGGCATAGAATCCTCCTCTTCTGACCTCCAGATCTAGGGTAAGGTGCCTCATGAGCAACTCCATAGGGAACCATAGAGGAAAGGGGACTCTGGGAAATGTGCTTCCAGAAGTGATGGTGGTGACTGGGAGCTGACAGAAGACAGCCTGGGATGGTCACTGTTTTTACATCTCTCAGAAGTTGGCCAGTTAGGGGAGGCCCCAGAATATGTTTGAATATACTTCTAGCTATCATCATTAGGTCACAGCAAGGAGATCTTGTTAAGCAACTGAGGGAACAGAAGAATGAGGAAATTGTGTCATGTATATAGAAATAACTTGACAATGAAGGACTTTCCTGATTAAAAAACACTAAATTTGAATGAAGCATTGTTTTTTCTTAGTATAAAAATATCTTGTTGCTTAAAATTCTCTATTAACGAGAGCATCAATGACAACCCTGAAAGCTTGTGACAAATCTGAAATAGTTGTCTCCTCCTGATACCTACTCACATGGCTCTCCATTTTACCAAGATAGCAGGAGAGCTGTATATGATAAGATGCTCTGTTATAGAGCATTTTTACTTCCACTAAAGTAGTCTTTCTTTAATTTTCTATTTTCATTTAAGAAATTTCTATGGGGGGCGCCTGGGTGGATCAGTGGGTTAAAGCCTCAGCCTTTGGCTCAGGTCATGATCCCAGGGTCCTGGGATCAAGCCCCGCATCAGGCTCTCTGCTCAGCAGGGAGACTGCTTCCCTTCCTCTCTCTGCCTACCTGTGATCTCTGTCTGTCAAATAAATAAATAAAATCTTAAAAAAAAAAAAAGAAATTTCTATGGAAGCCACCTGTTGAATTAAAGCCACATGTTGAAAATGCCTCCAATTTTGCTTTCTCATTCATACAAAATTAAATTACAAACTTCTTTTTAGACTGGAAAGATTGAAAAATATAATTATTTGGAAACTATATGACCATGTATCTTAAAAATTAAATAGAATAATGACTTGAAATTTAAAGAATTACAAAGACCACAGTAAGAATAAATCAAAATTATATGTGATTCTGTCAGAATAACTGGAGTTATTTTTGTGGCTTCTGTACCCTCCTACAGCTTGCCATGAGAATGATGTGCCATGGGTAGTCACCACACTCTGTCTTGGTCCCAGATCAACCACAATCCTTCGGCTGGAGAACCATTCATCTCCCTGCAGAAGAAGTACACAGCTAAGCCCTGTGTGCATTATCCAAATTATTGTCAACATGAACATCCATGACTATAGAGACAAATGCTTAGTATGACAAGCCACTGAGTTTTTGACTGGTTTGTTAAAATAGTGTGTAAAATCTGACTAATACACTTTTTACACATCTCTGCATAGAAATTGACAGGTTTTTATTAAACATGATGGCGTAAAAAGGAATAGTTGGAAATCCATTCATAAAAAGATACAAAATAAGAGATGTTTTTAAAAATAGTTGAAAGAAAGTGTAAAATACAGCTTATTGTAGAAAAATCTAATTAAGATTATTTAGAGTAATGCTGACACATTCTGTAGATAATTCAGACTTATTGAATGTGATTAAATCTAAAGTACATAAATAAAATTATATATGTGAATATACATCCATATGCATATATATGAATAATATATATACATGTAGATACATTTCTGATGTGTTTATACAGTTATCTTATGAGTTAAGTGGATTAATATGAGTTCAGTAACTCCCCATAAATAACTGGTGTCCCAGACCAGATATAGTACTAACCTGACTTGAGAAGTTTTCTTTACAATCTTTGTTTCTAAGTCATACACCAATTGGTATACCTATCTGAATCTACGCTTTCTCACACAGTGGAGGTCCTAAGGGTTTGAATGGTGTTATCTTTTGCTACAAACCATTACAGCCCATGAAAGCCCCATTATCTCTATGTCCACATTGATGTGATGAATTCCAGGTATGAGATATTATCCAATCTTTTTTTTTTCATTTTATGGTGACATCTATTAATACTCTCATGACATAGGTCACAGCTCTTGTAATTTACAGAGAAAATAACAACTAAATGAAACTACCAATCAACAAACATAAAACAGACTGACTGAAAAATGAATTCATGGGTAAAACCACTTGTCTTCAAGTGGGTCATAAGGGACAGTACTTAGCCTTCTGAGAGGAAGCATATCAGAATCTAGGGGATGGGCAGTTATCAAATTTGATCATTTAACAATATGTGCTACAATCTCATTTTCATCCTACAAATATTAACATTTGTTTTATCAACAATTGGCGTGTCTCTAAAATATCGATTGAATGATTTCTCTGGCCTTGTTGGTGAATTAGAGGATAAAATTACAATTTAGAGATGCATAGTCAATGTGTTAAATATCTTAGACTGCTCCTTAGGTAATCATTCCCCCATATTTTATACATAATTAACCCTGAAGAAACTTGGATGAAATTGGAAAAATTTAACAGGTTGTTCTGTAGCCAAAAGAAACCAAGGGGGAAACAAGTCAACCTATTTCCTAAGAACTTTCAACAGAGAATCCCAGCGCACGGACCATTGGGGTAAATATCAACTACCTCATTTCCCACTTTCCCAGGTAAGGAAAGAGACGTGGAGACTTAGAAAGAAACATTTATTACCAGGAGTAAAATGTTGGCTAGTCAGTTACCTAGAGATACAAAAACAAGTGCTTTCAATTCCAGATGAACCCAGATACTTCCTCTTTTTTTATGAATTATTTTCTGAATTGGGGACAAATTTATGCCTGAGGTTTGTCAGAGAATTTTACTGATATGATGCCACTTTGCTGCTCCTCTCAAGGATGATTTTGAGAAAAGGGAATCACAACAGTGCATAAAATTCAAGGGTTATATACGATGAAAGGAGAAATAGTCAATTCACTGACATAGACTACTGGTTTTGACAAATTATCAGACCTGGAAAAAAACAAGATCAAAAGATTGGAGTCAAAGTCATTTTGGAAAGAAAAAAATGAGCCAAGATTGAAAATAATAGTTTCCCAGTGGATGCTGATCAAAGAGGCCATCATCAAAGAGAAGGTGGTCAATAATTACATGGTCCTATAGGTCGATGTTGGTTCCTGGTATGGTCTGATCATCTGTTCATATGTTGAAATCTTAAACCCCAAGGTGATCATATTATGCAGTTGGGCCTTTGGTAGGTGATTAGGTCGTGAGGATGGAGCACACAGGATGGGACTAGTGCTTTAAAAAGAGACCCCACTGAGCTCCCTGGTCCCTTCAACCATGTCAAGACACAGCAGGAAGGCACCATCTCAGAAGCAGAATGTGAGTCCTCACCAAATACTAAATGGGCCAGCAACCTGATCGTGGACTCCACAGCCTCCAGAACTGTGAGAAATATAATTCTGTTGTTTATAAGCTGCCCAGTCTAAGGTTCTTTCTGGTGTAACAACCCAAATAGACTAGGACAGTCACCTCTCCCAGCTTTCCCGGGAAGCCTAATGAACAAACGTCATGACATCAGAGATAGAAGTCCATGTGTAGGCTCAAGGATACAGATTCATCTAACTGAAGGTGGCGGGATTACTAACATATGTTCTGTGATTGAGCCATTTGATATAAGGAGACATTAGGGCTAATTCAAACAGAAAACAGAAAGGTATTTATTATCATGAATTGGGTAAATCAAAAATGTGTAGAAAGACCAGATAAGCAGGCTCAGGCAACTCCCTATTTCAGTCCCTCAAATACCCTAGTATTTTCTATGATCAGGAAAGCTATTGCTCTGGCAAAGGCCATCTGGTGAATCAGAAAGCTATGTGCTTCAGACAGTGCTGCCTGGACCCTACTCCAGAGAAGTGAGCCCTTCTGGCTGTGTGTTTTTCCTCCCCTCTCTCTGTGATGAGAACCACTCTATAGGAATTCATCGGATAGTCAGAGTCTTAATCGCACCAGCAGCAAAGAATGCCAAGGCAATGTGGTTTAGCCTTTCCAGAATCTTCCACACAAAAAGCCTTGAGGGAACCTTGAGGACAAAGATACTAAGGAAGCTTTTTCACAATAACTACATGAGTCAGGCACACATTTATGTCTGTTAAATAATTTTGCTTTCTCTACTCTTTCTTTTTAAAAAAAAATTGTTAAGCAAAACAAAAACAAAAGAAAAAAAAAAACCCACAGGACCAAAATGGTGTCATTTATGTTAAGCCTCTGTGTTAGCAAACCAAGACTTAACACCTCATATAAGTGCAATATCACCCCCAGGAATGCGATCTTTAACCAGCCGAACTGGAATTTCCCCATCTGAACTAGTAGCCAATCCACTGATAGACCCCTTTCATTCCTTTTCAGAGGGCAACCTTCCCTAAAACAATGCATTCTTTGCTAATAATTTTCTTTTTTCTGCTCTCTCTCTGCCTTTCAAATATCTTTGTAATGTCTTTGTAAATATCTTGCACACACATGGTATTTGGTACTACCAAATACTGATACCAGTTCACATGATAGTAATTGAGAACATGCATCGCTTGGAAGTCATGTACGGAATCTTTTTTAAAGATTTATTTATTTGACAGAGGGAGAGCACAAGCAGGTAGAGTGGCAGGCAGAGGGAGAGGGAGAAGTAGGCTCTCTACCAATCAGGAAGATTGATGCAGGGCTTGATTCCAGGATCTGGGTTCATGACCTGAGCTGAAGGCAGATGCTTAACCAACTAAGCCACTCTGGTGCCTCATATACAGAATTTGGGAAAGTCTTGTTGAGATGAGCATTTTTGCTTATTATTTTGTTAAGGCTTTATTTGTTTATTAGAGACAAAAAGAGCAAAAGAGAGCATGAGCAGGAGAGAGAGAGAGAAGCAGGCTCCCCACTGAGCAGGGGGTCTGATGTGGGGCTCGATCCCAAGATCCTAGGTTCATAATGTGAGCTGAAGGAAGACTCTTTTAGCTTATTATTACATTGAGAATTAATTCATTTCCATTGAATATTACATGGAAGCTCCTCAATTGTACAGAATTTTGGAAAATGGCAAGTTTGTTCTCATTTGCCTCAAGTTCCAACAAACTATATATTCCCTGCAAATTTATGGTAAAACAAGATCTCACTTCTTGCTTTAACTTTTGATGAATTGGCAAATGTGACTAGCCGCTAGATGGCAATGCCCACATCCCCGTCTTCCCCTTAAGGAACTTCCACACTTTAGAACCTGGTGTCTGAGAGTAGACACACCTTTGTGTTACAAAAGTAGTCTTAGTTGATACTAATGTGAAAAAGTATAACTGTATATACCTATAAGACCCTGATTTTGAATTTCACCTACTTTTCTTGTGGCACATAAAATTAATCTGCTTTTGATTTTTCTCAACCATTTGAATGAAAAAGCAACTTTTAGCATACAAGACCCTCAAAAGCAGTCAGTGGGCCTGATGGAGCCCTTGAACCATAGTTTGCCAACTTCTAATCTTGCTTTTCTAGCCAGGCTGAATTCAGAGTCTCAGCTATGAGTCTACCAGGAATTATGACTTCATCTACCAATCAGAGATTCAGAACTAGCACAATACTGGGACTGGCTTCCTATCTGATATGCTGTACGTGATTCTCCAGCTAGAATTCAGATGCCCTGCATCTAAAGGTCGAGTTTCCTGCCACTGTGATAGGACCATGAAGTGCTTCTTTCTGTTTTAAAGACAGAGTTTGAAGACTAGCAGGCTTCCTTCTGTCCCATTGTCCCCCTCAGATCTCATCTTGAATTGTACAAGGCTGAGGGGAGAATGGTGTTGAGCAATAGTGAATATGCTATCACAAGAGGACAATTCAGTGCTTTGAGAATGACATCTATCCAATTGCACAGGTTCACCAAGAGAAGAACTGTCCATGTACTAATGAACCATATGGATGCACATCATACCAACAAAATTCTATTCACAAGGTTCAGCAAACAAATATGCAGAGCTACCTTTCAGCCCTATTAACTCCCTTTAGTTGGGCTCATTTGTGCAGTGCACAAACCGAGCTACTCCAAGAGCACTCCTGAGTCCCCAGCCTCTTCTTCTTAACAAATATCTCTTGATTTTATCCCTATTGCTCAGAGCCCTCAAATAGGAGCTCTGCTCATGACCTCCATTGAAGAATAGCTTCAAACAAAAAAAAGGGAGGGATAAATATGATATATCCTAATCATAACAAAGATGTTATTCTATATTCAGGTTTTCCACGTGACTCTGTAAAGAGGTGACATGGCAATAAGCACAGGGCAATGAGAACGGCAAAGCCCTGAAGCCACTGAGAAGAACACAGCTATTACGTGTTTGTTAACAGGTAGGTGCTACTAACAGTAGTCATAGACATACCTACCCTGTGGTTATTCTCCTTGACAAACAATATTGACTTTGTTGGATTAAAAAAGAGTAAAGGAAACCTCATCTAAGCTGGAAAGTTCTCCTACACATACCATTCCATGGTTAGAGTCTGCATAACCAACGGGCAGAAGAAATGTAAGAATTCTCTTGACAAGGGAGGACATTTTTCATGTAGGAATTCACTTCCCGCTTTTAAGAAAAAAAAGGATGATCTCTCCCTGCAAGCAATAAACACTACTTGCAGCCAGGGAGAAACCACCACAACCTCAAACTGTCCTTCTCCAGTAAGCATTTTTTCAAAACAATCCTCCCCAATCTCCTCTTAATGCATAATAAAAGCGGACCTTCCTTTTGCCTCTTCAGACTAGGTGGAGGTTTGCCATAGTTTGCTTTGTCCCGAATTGCAATTCTTCTTTTTTCAAGTAAGTTTATTTGCTAGTAAAATAACTGGCTATTTTTTGTTTAAGATTGACAAGTGCACTAATAGAATTATTAATTCAGAATAATGATAAAATTAAAAATTCTTAGTAGGGGGCCAGGGAGAATGGCAGAGGGAGAAGGGGAGAGAGAATCTTAAGCAGTCTCCACACTCCATGCAGAGCCCAATGCAGAGCTTGATGTCACGTCCCTGAGATCGTGACCTGAGCTGAAATCAAGAGTCTGATGCTGAACTGACTGAGCCACCCAGGCGCCCCATCACTCCTGATTTTTAATGTCAACACATAAGTAAAGCAATCTCTCCAGAGCCCTGGTCAGGGATATGAATCGACCATTGTATGACATCTATAAGGAAGGGCCTCTGATTTAGTTCCTTGGTTCCTAAAGCTCTGTACAATTCCATAGGTTTTCAGTATCATAGAAAGCAAAGAGAAAGACAAAATACTGTCTTTGATGGGGACATAATTTGGTCACTCATTTTTTTAATTTTCTTAACCTATTGGGAACAAGTTGATTTTAAAACTTTTCTGGAAGTTTAATGGACAAATAATGGTAAAGACAATATTTAAGAACAAAGTTGTAGAACTACAACAGCCACAGAATGAGCAAAACTCTATTACCTATATTATTTATTTATTATTTATTTATGGTTAACATACACTGTTAGTTTCATGTATATAACGTAGTGATTGAACATTTCTATGCCTTATGAAATGATCACCACGATAACCACCATGTGTCACCATACAAAGTTATTAAATATCATTGGCTATATTCTCTATGCTGTACCTTACATCCCCATGAATTATTTATTTTACAACTGGAAGTATTATCTACTCTTTGATACAGCTTTTTCCCCTTAAGTGCATCACAGTTATGAATAAAATGTTCTGTGTGGTATACATTTGCTTTACAAATATGTTTGAACCCCATGAACTATTTCTTTTAGATTAGATCATATGGAGAGTAATTCAACATTTTTTATAAAAAGTTAATGTTGATATGAAGACACAAAAAGATAACATGAAAAATAAATAGATCATTGTCACCTATAAACATAAAAGCACAAACGTAGATAACATTTTAATATTTTCTTCCCCTTATATTATAAAAATATGGTGACAATATAGAGTAAATTTCAAGAATATTAGGAATTAGCAAGAAGGTAAAAATAACTTCAACATTAGGTAGTTTATATGAATAAAATGGTGGTTTTCTTTTTGCCTGATTTTAAATCATATGGACATAGTTAAGAGAGCTTGGTATTTGTGCAGGGAATTCTTGGGAAGGTTGAGCATAATACAGCCTCTGATTCGTGAGCGAAATGCAGCTGCAGAACACAGAGCATTGGTCCTCTCGGCCCCAGAGCTGCTGAGAGGGAGGACAGATTTCCCTGACCTTCTGAGGTCAGGAGTGTAAAGGTTCATCCCCAAGTGCTGGTTGTGTGCTATGATGGAAATTCACCTTCAGGGCTGTGGCTGGACACAGGGACATGGACAGCCACCCTTTGAGCAACCGAATGGGAGCAACTGTGGTTCCTGGGAGGCTGCCAGTGGGAGAGGGGACATCTGAGGTGCTGTGGATCTTGACCTAAGAAAAAATTAGACAAACAGACCCCTCTCACTCCAAAGAATCCCACAGGCTTACAATGTACAGCTCAAATAAAAAATTACAAGGTACTCGGGATTGAAGGTGATTTACAATAACCAGCTTCCTACCTGAGCAACCCTGTAGAAGTCTTCTGGGAAGAGCAGCTCTGGGACATTTTATGTTGAACCAAGCGGGTGATGATCCTGGGAGCCCCAGTTAGCCCAGATGATGCACTATTGTAATGGTGATATAAGGGGTTCCAAATAAAACCTTTCAATCACAAAGGCAGATGAAATAAAGATATGTAACACACTTTTACACACATTTCTAATTTTCAAGTAAGAACAGTTCATCGACTAAGAATGGAGTTAGAATCTAGTTTCCACCATATACATTTCAGCCAAATGTAGGGTCATTTATGAGAATAAAAAAGGAATGGCATTAAGGAACTGTATGGGGGTGGGGAGGTTTGCTTCCCAAACATCAGCTCTTCCCCTCTTCTCCCCCGGGGCTCATGGCATCGATCCAAGGTAAGGTAAAAAGATGAAGCCTCACTGGCCTTTCTAGAGCATGATGTCCTGGGTAACCCACAGCCAAAAATGTGTATTCAGGGGCACCTGGAAGGCTCAGTGGGTTAAAGCCTCTGCCTTTGGCTCAGGTCATGATCTTAGGGTCCTGGGACCGAGGCCTTCATCAGGCTCTGTGCTCAGCAGGGAGCCTGCTTCCCTTCCTCTCTCTCTGCCAGCCTCTCTGCCTACTTGTGATTTCTGTCTGTTAAATAAATAAATAAATAGTTTTTTTTAAAAAATGTGTATTCATAGGAAAGTTTAGCTCATAGAGAGTCATCTACTTTTCTCTCCTCATTCTTAGGAGGAAGACCCCCTGTTCTAATCACAAATTCTTGGACTCTGAGGACAAACAGGAGCACAAAATACAGAGATGGTGTTTTTCTGACAAACAGCTCAGAGAAGCTCCTTGGGGTCAGGACACGAACCCTGCGTCTGTGTGATCTCCCAAGAGGCACTGGTTCTGCACCTGTCTCAGACCTGCCCAACTCCTCTGAGATTTGTATATTTCCCCCAGAGCCCATTTCTGCTCTTCAGCATCTTCATGAAGAGGCTGCTCAGACATTCGGGGCAAAAAAGAGCCTCAGGGTGGGCCTCGGATCGAACATGGGAGTCCTGACCCAACTCCTCTGCCTTCTACTGGCCTGCCTTCCAGGTGAGGAGGGGAGTGCAGGGGACATCCCCGAGATGGTCAGAGTCCTCTCCCCCTGACTGTGGGATCTCCCCAGGGATCCTCCCTGTGGATCCCTGACTCAGGGTCTCCCCTTCCCTCAGAAACACAGGTGCTCTCAGATTAGGGGACCAGGGCCGCCAGACTCTTCCTGGAGGAACATGGTGTGGGACCTGGTAAACAATGTTGACTTTGTGTTTTGCTTCCTACCCAGCTGTCAGCCAGCAGGTGGGGCTGGCCCAGTCTCTGGCCTTCCTCTCTGTGTCCCTGAGGGATGGCATGTCCATCACCTGCAGGGCCAATGAGAGCATCAGCATTACTTGAGCTGGTATCAGCAGAATCCAGGTCAGGCTCCACAGCTTCTCATCTATGATGCTGATAACCTCAAGTCTAGTGTCAGACCAGTTCTCTGCGATTCAGTTGGACAGAGAATTCATCCTCAAAATCAGCACAGTAGAGGCTGAGGATGCTGCCAGTTATTACTGCCAGCAGGATTATACCCTTCCTCCCACAATGGCATAGCCCCTCACAGAAACTGTCCCCAGCATGGGTGGTGATGGTGAGGGGAGCAGTGGGCTATGCTCACTGAGGTTCCAGCAGCTACGTTCTGCTCTGGGTCTGATCATCCCAGCAGGAGCTGCTTTGGGGAAGGGCTAGCAGGGCTCAAAGTTCAAGGGACTTTGTCCTTCGAAAGCTTCCTTTCCTGATGACACAAATCCCAAACCTCAGGAATTCTAAAAATGAAATTTCACTTGCAGGCCTGCAATGGAATTCATCCATGGAATGGACCTTGAATCCTATCTCTGATAAACACTTTGTGAAGTAGGCAAAAAAAGGGAAACCATATCCAAGCAAACACTACTAATACTACTAATACTGCTATGACTAATACTAGTATTGCAAAATCTAGTACTACTAATGTTAGTACTAATACTTTGGGCACTACTACTGTAATGATCCTACCACTAATAAAACTAATAAACATCAACAACTATACTTTCAACTGCTATTGAGTGAAATCTTGAGGACTTACTGTGTATTGAATACCGTACGAAGGACTCATTCATCTACCGCAATTCATCACACAATAATCCTCTAGAGATGAGAAGTCAGGGGTTCTCAGAGTTTACATTTACTCAACATGCCAGTTGTTGTAAAGGAAGTAGACGGAAAAAGAATCTGTTATTTTGACTCCATAATTTCTACTCATTATTTAACTACATTCATTAAGAAAAAAATTAGTACAACTAAAAACAGGTCAAGACAGAGACTGTCTCTAGCATCCCAAAAGCTCCCTCAGTCTCCTTCCCTGTCAATTCCATGCCCACCCCCCATGCACATACCAGTACTCAGTACTTTTTTACTGTGATACACCCAACAGAATTGACAGTGTACGTGCTCAAGGAATGTCATGACAGTGTTGCTTATGACAACCGTAAACTGGAAACAAGTTACTGATCTAGAATGGAATGGCTGCTTCAATTATGGTATTTGCAAACATCTTTATCCCCTCTGTGCTTTAGCTGAGTGGTAGTTTTGAAACCTGTGATAATTTCGATGCTGCCCAACTTACCAATCTTTCATATGGAGTACTCTTCATGTCTTATCTGAAAAGCCATTTTATACCTTAAATTGATGAATATATTACTACTTACTATTTTTCTAAGCTTTGTCACTGTACTTTAGTTTTATAATCTAGCTGCATTGGTTTCTTGGACATGATACAGAGTAGGGGATCAGATTTCATTTCTCTTTCAGTATGAAGGTCCACTTGAACCATCCCACTATATTAGAAAGAACATTCCTTTGTTAATTGTCCTAAGAATCATGTGTCACAAATTAAGCATCCCCATAGATATATGTCTACTTGTGGACTATGTTTCATTCCCCTGGTCTCTCTTATATCTTTGTGGCATACTACAGTGCCCTAATCACTGTGACTATAAATAAGCCTTTTCAAAAAGATATTTCATTTATTTATTTGAGAGTGAGTAAACATGAGCTGGCAGGGGAGGAGTAAAGGGAGAGGGAGAAGCAGACTCCCCATTGAGCAGGGAGCCAGACCCAATTCTCCTTCCCAGGACCTGAGCAAAAAGGCAGATGCTTAACCAACTGAGCCACCCAGGAGCCTTATGTGTATTTAATAAGTCTTAATAGTCAATAGGGTATTCTCTCAACATTGTTGCTTTTCAGAATTGTCTTATTCTTTTTAGCTCAGAATTTCCCATATATTTTACAATGTGCAAAAAAAGTAACTGGGTTTTTATTGGAAGTACATTGAAACTAAGGATCAATGTGTTGAGATAGACATATTGAGTCTTTGGATGCATGAAAATGTAATATTTCTCCATTTATTCAGGTCTTCTTTAGTTTCTCTTAGCAAAGTTTTATTATCCTTGGGACTGTATGGTGTGTGGCCCCTGGTAGGTAATAATGCATGTCCTCTCATATGTAAGTTCAGCTTAAAATTTATTTGTAATTGCCAAGACAATAAATTATCCTTGAAAAATGTTTGCTCTATGTCTGTCTCCATTACTAAAATTCAATTTTCCATTTGGGCAATCTGAGATTGCATTAGCCATGCAAAACTCAATACAAATACAGGACTTAATTTAATCCACACGAATGTGTACATGTATTTGGATGTTCAGAGGAGGTACTTTGGGATGAAGGATCAGTTTCTTGGAGAAAGATTCTCTCAGGCACATGTCTAACATCATGAGACCCTCTGTGACTCCCAATCCCAGCTTCCATGGCAAGGACACTCAGAGAATCATTTCCTTCCACCTTCCTCTTCTCAGGTGGGGCACAGAGGAGCAGAAAGCACAACAGTAGAGACAGAGATCCCATCTTGCTCTGAGACATGACGTGCCCCACCTCACCAGTCCGCTCTGTCTGGGACACATGAAGAGCCGCTCAGCAAGGTGAGGACCAAAGCAGAGCAGAAACTGCACAGTCCGGACACAGACATGTTCTTCCTCCTTCTTCCATGTCATCCATAGGATTGGATATGCTTGAAGACACATGTAGTCATTTCCTGCACAGTGACACCTCAGCCAAGCTGACTGGGACATGGACAGGATGGTCCCTCCCTGCACCATTCTAGCAGCTACAAATGAAGCTGGGGCCCTCCTAGAAGCAAGGCTGGGAAAATCCTAGAGGCACGAGATTACTGCAAACCAGAAATGTATTTAAAGAGGTGCCAAAATATAAGATTTCAATCTCCTGCCATTATTCCTTATCACAAAGAAATTAGAGTGTAAAGCCTGAATGAAGAAGTGTGAAGGTCATTATTTGAATACAAACAAAGCCTACTTCTTTCTTTGGCACAGCCTCCATAACATCTCAGTAGAGCAGGGTACAGAGAGCTCGCAGTTTGGTGAACACATCCACACTAGGTGGGTGACACATCCTAGCGCCATGGGGACAGAAGCTGCTGCACTCAGGATCTTCCCAGTCCCTGCTGTGTATCTCTCCATCTAGCTCTTCCTCTGGACCTTTACCATATTTTTTCATAACCTGGGAATCATAAGTAGGTGTATCTCGAAGTGATTTGAGCTGCTCTAGCAAACTAATCACATCTGAGGAAGGAATCATGGAACCCCATGTCTATGGTTGGTCAGAGACAGAGGTCCCTTCTTCACTCCTATTAGATGATGACACTCCCAATGGGCTAGTCCTTCAAGTGGGAGTCTGCATGCCATCCTGCAGAACCACGGGGAGCTGCTCTGGAGGATGACATGTGGACATGAAGCCACTGAGAACAGACCCAGGGACAGGAGGCTGTGCCCCTGAGAAAACTCCATCTTGAAAGTGCTTGGTGTCCTCCACACAGCTGGTCAGGGACTGCCATCTGGGTTCTGTGCACTGGAGCTTCTCCAGCCCCAGGTGGTTCCTTGTGCACAGGGTCTGTGACAGCGCTGACATCTTCTCCAGGAACACCAGTCTCCTCCCTAAACCTACACATGAGATGGATATAGACCTAGATTTCACCTAGACCTGAACAAAGCTAAAGTCATTTTTCTTTCCTGTCACAAACTTAAAAATTCCTCTAATAAAAAAACAAAATCCAAAAGTGATAACAAAAATCATGTGATAGACTCTCCATACATTCCATAAAGAACAAAAATAAAAGTGAAAGTGAGGGAATCTGAGGAGAAAGGAGGAACCACTATGAAAAGGCCTGGTTCTCTGGCAGGAGCATCACACGTGCATGATGGTACAGCAGGAGAGGAAGTGATGATATCCCGGGTAAGGATCTGACCTGTGTGTCCCCAGTCAGGTCCACTCTGGAGAGTGACCACAGGGCTGCATGCTCCAGGGGGCTGGCTTAGACTTTTGTTCTACTGCATCCCGGCTCCACTCCCCTCTGCCAATCCTGCATTCTCTTTCCGGAGGTGGTAATGTCAAGAACATTCCCCACCCAGTGTCCCACATGCTATACTTGATGTGAATCTGCTTTCTGGGAAACAACGCCTGTGACCAGTGGCATCAGAAAGTAGCACAGACCACATGGTCAGAATAACCCACATAGGTAGAAGCTGTCCATTTTCTCCATCTTCCAAAATGGACAGGGACAGAATGATGTCAGAAAGAGAGAATGTGGCAGTGGAAAATTGAGCACATGTTATGAGAAATTGACTCAAAGTGCTGACCCTTTAGAGTATTCTGTCTCTCTCACTGGAAAACTCTAGCTCAGTCACAGCTTCTGACTCAGTTCCTAGACATAAGTCAGTTCCTACTCTCAAGCACATTGACTCAGGGGAAGGACAGGTCTCAAAGGAAAAACCCTAAGGTTTCGCCATAGATGTATTGAGAAAATCTTGCTTCCTTCTTCTCCCTACGGAACTTGGGGCTTAGGGCTTGAGCTCAGAATGTGTCCTCTCTGCCCTGATGAGAAAGCTCTATGTTAGAAGGAAACATGGGGGACGGCAGTGCTCTGGTGGAGGAGACAAGGGAACAAGCTCTTCACAGAGAAAAAGCAACACACACAAAATAGAAACAATCCATCTCAAATTAAAGCAGTGGAAGAGTATTTATCAACTGACAAGAAAGCTGTACGAGTTCATGAGACCCCTCAGGACAGATGTCCACCCTTACTGGAAACACTTCGGGACTGGAGATGCAAAGTGCTACATAGAGTTAAATTTTTATTAAATAGAGGGATTATGAGGTGGCCTGTGTTCAGAGGGAACTTCTGTCTAACTTTCCCCAATTAGAGGGTGGTGACTGGGGGCCTTGCCCAAGAATTACCATCGATACAGGAATATCCTTCACATTTGACATAAGACAATGCTCCCATTTCTTCACAGGACTCACATGAATCTCAGCTCTAGAAAATTTATTTACTTATTTACTTATTCCAAAAAGTGCAAAGAAAAGAAATGACAATATTGGGAAGGAATTCAGATTATGTATACAGAGATCAGGGCTTTCATATAACTTATAAAGTCAGAAGATCAACAGATTCACATATATATGGGAGCTGCCTCGAGCCAAAACTATTCTCTGTGAGCTCATCCTCTAGTGGGTGAATATTTGCAGTTCTTTAGAAAAGATGACCCATTTCAGTCACAGGTCCCAAGAATCTACCCAACAGACCTCCTGTTGGAGACCCTGCCTCTGCTGGGAGGCAGAGAGAACTTCCATTTGGGCTCAGTCAGGACACAGGTCTGTTGTCTCTCAACTACACCAAAGCATTAAAAGTTTGTGTTGTTTGGCTTGAGAAAATGTATAGATCAAGACCTACAGAACATATAACAGCATCACACTCCCCACTCACACACCCTGACCCCAGAATAATGGACTCACATAACCAAAGCAGCAACAGAATCATCCCAAGGGACACAAATGACACACTGGCTTCCAGTTTTATGGATTTCAAAGGGATGTTCCCTGGCAAAGAGACAAAAGTGCAACGAAAACCACCTGTGTAAGTCCTTGCTGGTTGAAGTGATGGTGGTCAAGATTAGAGACTGCTAGAGTCCTGTTCCCCACCTGGACCTCATGGAGGTTCTTCTTACATCCCTTACAGATGCTGATGATTTTTGTGTGGTATACAATGACCAACTTTGATGAACTCACTTTTATTGTCCAGGGTACAACAAAGTTCCTACATACACAGGAGATAACGACTCCTCTGAGGAATTAGGAACAGTCTTTCTTCAGTCTACAGGTAGAAGAGGAAAATTTCAAAGCCTTTACTGTCAAGAAAGAACTTTTAGAAGGTTTTGCATTTTTTAGGTATTTCAGGGCCAGAAATTATGAGATAAACAACCAAAGACAAAAGAAGACTTTTAAAGTTTTCATGTTAAGTTTTCTATGAAATGTTAGTATTTTTGAAATCAAAGATTTCAAAACTGATACATAGTAAATAAACATAACAGATGAATAATTTTCAGCCAAATTTCCACACATTCAGGTATCACACATGATAATGGGTAAAGTGATTCTGATTTTCTTTACTATATTTGACAGTGTTAGATATTGTGATTTTTAATTTAACATGTGAAATGAATAGTTTTCAAACTCATCTTAAGATTTAAAATATTATCTTATATTTTTCTTTTTGTTTATTCCCTGATTTTTTTCATTTCCAGTGGTTTAACTTTCTGAATCATTCACCAGCAGGATTCTTTAGGAGGGCCAGCATCTTCAAAATAAGAGTCAGGATTGCATTGGCTAGCAATCTATGAAAAGATCAAGGGGAAAACCACACAAAAGAGTAAATAAAAGGACAACTAGTAACATATGGGACATGGACTATTAGTCTTACTTCTATCCCACCTTGTCATCAGCACCCAAGTCACTCCACAGAGTTCAGGGTTTACTTACAGTACCATTGTTACATAATAATTCTTCCCACTATGATACAAAATCACACTCTAGGAGGATTTCCTAGAAGATATTCAGACCGAGATTTGTTGTGTAATCTTGCCTGGACTTGCATGTGTTCAGTAACTCTTCAATTCAGTGTGACCTTGGATTTGATTTACCTGAGATCTAACAGAACTACAAATTCTATTCCTTCAGTTTCTCCAGGATTTTGTTTGCACAACAGTGACTTGAGTTGTCAGTTACTTTGAGGTTGACAGAAATCTCACCAACAATTGACTAACACCTACAACAGGCTGACACAGGCAGAATCATCAGGTTATGTCCCGACTTTAATGAAGGATGTTTGGTAAACTGATGCCCCAACCAGCTCTGACCCCACACTCCCTTCCACGGTGACTGTGGTTCACCCGAGACCCCAGGAAATGTCTGTCATAGGTACAGGTGACCTCAAATTATTAGAAGTTTTATCCCAGTCCTTGCTATTCTCACCTACAGAATCTCATTGTGAACCACAGACTCAGAGCTGCAGATGCTGAACATAAAATCCAAGTGAGAGACACAACTTCTCACACAGAACTAACAAGGAACCGGAACCCTGACAGAAACTGCTTTCACATGATGAGAAAACCTCTGTATGGGAAGGGGAAACATTGCTTTCTGGGATATGGGAAACATTATCTATTCTGTCCATCCTCTTAGAACATGTTGACTTAAGAAATCTCTTTCTTTGATATGGTGTTGTGTGTGTGTGTGTGTGTTTACCTTATCTAATATGCACCATATGGTGTGTATGTGTCAATCATCTGTCTGTCTTATCTGTCTATGTATCTATCCATCTATCTGTCTCTCTGGGAAGAGAGAGAGAAGTATGGCAGGATACACACCAGGTTGTAACAAACTGTTACCACAAACTTCATATTCACTGTCGGAAGCATAACATTTTGTCTTCTCTCCTATTCTCTGCTGCAGAACTAGGATTTCTCCTCCTGTAAGTTTGAGATTCTTCTCTACCTGTCCTGTTCTTCTCAGCTTCAACTTCTCAAAGAGTAGATAACTCACAAGGTCCCAGGGTGAGTTTAATTCATTTTAAATCATTATTAAATTGTCTAAAACCATTAACCTGGAAACAGCAAATCCCAGAGACTCTAGTTCATCCTGGGATTTGGAGATCACCAGCCAATCAGCTAGAGTGAGAATGAGACCTGTTTCCTCCTGGACATTAGCTGACAGGAATCCAAACAGGATGGTGATTCACCTGCCAGAAATGGGCTCTGGACACACATGCCTGTATCCTCAGGGTCTCTGGAGCTTTCTCAGAAGGCAGGGCTATGAGCGCTGTGTCCTACCACAGATCCTAATAACCACAGGGAGATCCTGCTTCCCACACAGGCAGTAGGGCATTTGTCTCTGTTAGTTTTCCACCAAACTCAAAAGCCGTTTTAAGTTACTGCACTCCCAGGAGAGGGACCTGAGCCCTGCCTTTGGCTCTTTCCACTCTGCCACACCGACCAAGGGATTTGCATATTGTCCCCTGGAGAGGACCTTACCTTGGAATGTGAGATAAAGGTCAGCTCTGAGCTTGTGTTTACTTACTAGGACTCATCAGGTCAGGTTCTCAAAATGAGGTTCCCTTCTCAACTCCTGGGGCTACTGATGCTCTGGGTCCCAGGTAATAGCATAGAGGGGGGAGGAGACGGGAGGTTGGTGTGGGGAGGCTGAGCTATCTGGGTGCTCTTCCTTCTTATGTGTGATCTGTCCAGGGGAGAGATTGCCCTCCATGAGGGGAATTTAATTTTGAGATCTGTGAAAATTATGAGGAAACTAAAGGGAACAAAGAGCAATGTTTTAGTGAGATGCTAAAAAATTATGTGGCTACTCTGTGCTCTGCAGTTCTTGGGTTATCCATGGAGATTGGATATATTTAGAGTAGGAATCAAATCACAAAATATGATTTAGCCTAATGTAAGTGACATTTAAAATCATAAAAATGGCTTATAATGTGTCAAATTAACCTGTACTTATCTCTCATTATTTTAGGATCCAGCAGGGATATTGTGCTGACACAGACCCCACTGTCCCTGTCTGTTGCCCCTGGAGAGTCGGCCTCCATCTCCTGCAGGGCCAGTCAGAGTCTCCTGCACAGAGATGGAAACACCTATTTGTATTGGTACCTAGAGAAACCAGGCTACTCCCCACAGCTCCTCATCTATGAGGTTTCCATCCATAAATCTGGGGTCCCAGACAAGTTCAGTGGCAGTGGCTCAGGGACAGATTTCATCCTGAGAATCAGCAGGGTGGAGGATGATGATGTGGGAGTTTATTACTGCGAGCAAGGTACACATGTTCCTCCACAGTGGTTCAGGCCCGAACACAAACCTCTCTGTTTGGTGGTCCCCACTGGGCACGTATGTTGCCTGAGCAGGGAGCCAGCACAGCAGAGGCTCTGAGCTGGCATCAAAGGCAGGTGCTGGGGATGTCAGGGCGGTAACATGTAGCTGAGTACTCTGGACCGAGTCCCGACCCTGGGCAGCAACAGCCTCAACGGGGCACAACCAGCTCCAGAAGGGACATGATCACTGAGCAGTGAGCTGCCAGGGACAACCGCCCTGAACCTCACCCTGACCCTCCTGCCCTGTGTATGGCTCAGGGATGGTGACTCAGCCTGAGCATCAGAAACCTGAGCCATTTATTTGAAAACACAATTACATACATTTGCGGCAAAACATGTTTCCTATATTTTCATTAAGAGGCTATATGGTATCATTCAGAATTTATTATTTTTTATTTTCCCACTTTTTGACATCTGCTTTCCCAGTTAAACTAACGGCTCTGTTACAATGTGATCTGGATATCATTCTATACATGCTTTCCCCATAAGAAAAACACGTGAGAAAAATTAGTAAAATTGTTTGGTGGTCAAGCACCCAAATAAACTGTTGTTGTAAATTCATAGCAAATATAAGCTCCGGATTCTTTAAAGAATAGGTGGCATATACATATATATATATATTGAAATACTACTCAACCAAGGAAATTATATCTTGTTATTTGCAAAAACATGGATGGACCTAGAAACTATAATGCTAAGTAAAACAATTCAGACAGAGAAAGACAAATACTATATGTCTTTATTTTTATGTAGAATCTACAAACAAAACAAACAAAAACCCCACAAACATGAACTGGCCCATGAATAAAGAGAACATGGACACGATATATTAACATTGTGCAAATGTGCACCTAACTCATACCTCTCTTATGTACAGAACAGACAAAAGGATCATACATTTTCATGTCCCCTTTAGTCTTCTTTCCTCTCCATCTCTCACGTGCATCAAAGTTCCACAGAGAAAAAGCAAACACATAAATAAGTAATCAAGCTATCTCACATTTAAGCAGTGGAAGGATATTTTAACTGATGAGAAAGCTGTAGGACTTCATGAGAAATCCTCAGGACAGAAGTTCCATCTCTCACAGGAGACACTTTGGGGTTGGGGATGCAAATTGCTACACAAAGGAAAGAGTTCATTACAATGGAGGGATTATGAGGTGGCCTGTGGTCAGAGGGAACTTCTGTCTCACTTTCCATGATTAGACTGGGGTGATTAGGGGTCCTTCCCAAGGATTACAACTGCTACAAGAATACCCTTCACAGTCAACATAAGACATTGCTCCCATTTCTCCACAGGACTCAGCAGAATTGCAGACAGCTCTACAAAATGTATTTCCATATACATTTATTCAAGGAAAAACAAAGAAAAGAAATGATGATATTGGGAAGGAATTCAAATTACACATATGAAGATCAGGACTTTGAAGGACCTAGATCATTGAAGCTCAGAGATGACCTGCTTCATATGGTTGAGAAATAACTTTTAAAGTCAGAAGATCAACACATTCATATGTATACGTGAGCCGCCTGGCACCAAAATTATTCTTTTTGAGTTCATCCTCTAGAGGGTGATCATTTGCAGTTCTTTGGAAAAGGGGACCCATTTCAGTCACAGGTCCCAAGAAGCTGCTTAACAGACCTCATGTTGGGGAAGCTCCCTCTGCTGGATGGTTTCATCTCAGTTCTCAGCAAAAGATAAGCTCACCTTTTCTCAGAAAGAACCTCATTTGGGCTCAGTCAGGATACAGGTCAGTTGTTCATCAACTTGGCCAAAGCACTATGAGTTCGAGTGGTTTGGCTTGAGAAAATTTATAGATCAATTTCTACAATATGTACAAAAGGGTCACACTCCCCACCCACACACCCTGACCCAAGAATAATGGACTCACATAACTGAAGCAGCAAGAGCATCACCCCAAGGGACACAACTCACACCCTGGCTTCCACTTTGATGGATTCCAAAGAGACATCCCCTGGCACAGAGACATAAGTGCAATAAAACCCACCAGTATAAGTCCTTGCTCATTCAGGCACCTTGGTCAAGATTAGAGACTCTAGAGTCCTTTTCCCCACCTGGACCTCATGGATGTTCTTCTTACACCCCTTACAGATGCCGGTGATTTCTGTGTGTTGTACCCTGACCTGCTTGATGGGGTCTATTTTACTGTCCAGGATACAACATAGTTCGTAAACATGAAGGACACAAACACTCCTGGTTAGAACTAGGAATGCTCTTCCTTCAGTCTACAGGGAGTACAGGAAAACTTCCAAGCCTTTAGATGAGAAAAAATTCTTTATAAGATCTTTCATTTTCTATATATTTTAGGGTAAGACAGTATGAGATACATAACCAAACAGAAAAGGAGACTTGTAGCATTTTCATGTCATGTTCTGTAGGAAATAGTTATAAGTTTGAAATTCAAGTATTCTTTTTTTTAAAGATTTTATTTATTCATTTGACAGAGAGAGAGAGCAATCGCAAGTAGACAGAGATGCAGGCAGAGAAAGAGGGGGAAGCAGGCTCCCCGCTGAGCAGAGATTCCCGACTCGGGTCTCGGTCCCAGCACCCTGGGATCATGACCTGAGCTGAAGGCAGAGGCTTAACCCACTGAGCCACCCAGGTGCCCTGAAATTCAAGCATTCTTAAGAATACTTTGTGGGAGAAAAAAAAACTTTCAACTGATACACAGAAAATAAACATGACAGATGAAAAATTTCTGGCCATATATCCACACATTGAGGTTTCACATACCATAATGGGTAATGTTATTCTGATTCTTTTTTTTACTGTACTTGACACACAGTGGTAGATAATGTAATTGTTAATTAGCATCTGTAATGAATGGTTTTTCCAAATTCATGTTAAGATTTACAATACTGTCTTGTATTTTCCATTTGCTTTTGTCGTGCTCTTTTCATTTTCACTGGCTTATCTTTCTGAATTCATTCACTAGCAGGATTCATTAGGAAGGCTGGCATTTTCAAGAGTAAGATTCAGGATTGTTCTGGCTAGCACAGAAATCACAAAAGGGCAAATAAAATGCTAGCTAGTCAAGTATGGGACATGGGCTCTTCTACTTCTACTTCTTCCATGGTTTGTCTTCAACACCCAAGTCTCCATGCTGAGATCAGGCTTTGCTTTAGATACCATTTTTACACAATAGCTCGTTTAGATTTTACACAAAATCTAACTCTTGGGAGATTTCCTGGAAGATATTCAGACTGAGCTTTATTGTTAATCAAGCCTGAAACTGTATGTATTCAGTTATTTTTCAGTTCGGTATGACTTCGGATTTAAATTACGGTTGATCTAATAGAAGTACAAACTGTATTCTTTAGTTTCTCTAGGATTTTGTTTGCAGAATGGTGACTTGAGTTCTGAGGTAATTTGAACTTGATACAATTCTCACAAATGATTCAATATAACACAAGGTCAAGCTGACACATGAAGAACCATCAGTTTATGTCCCCATTTTAGTGAAGGGTCTAACATATGCCATTTGGTGTGTGTGTCCCTATCTGCCTACCTCTATCTCTCTCTCGAGAGAAACAGTACAGGATATACACCAGGTTGTAACAAATGGTTACCACATTCCTACTCACTGCCTGAAGCATAAAATTCTGTCTTCTCTCCTACTCTTTTCTGCCAGACTATGAGTTCTCCTCCTGTGAGAGATTCTTTTGATCCTCTCAAGTTCTTCTCACATTCATCTTCTTTTTTTTTTTTTAAGATTTTATTTATTTATTTGTCAGAGAGAGAGAGGGAGAGAGAGCAAGCACAGGCAGACAGAATGGCAGGCAGAGGCAGAGGGAGAAGCAGGCTCCCTGATGAGCAAGGAGCACGATGTGGGACTCGATCCCAGGACGCCGGGATCACGACCTGAGCCGAAGGCAGCTGCCCAACCAACTGAGCCACCCAGGCGTCCCTCACATTCATCTTCTAATAGAGTATAATTCACGAAACCCCAGGGTGAGATTAATTCTTTATTAAATCATTACTAAATAGTCCAAGACCATTAACCTGGAAACAGCAGATCCCAGAGACTCCTGATCTATCTCCAGTTCATCCTGAGATCTGGAGATAGCCGGAAAATCAGCTGGAGTGCGAGTGCGACCTGTTTCCTCCTGGTCATTAGCTGACAGGAATTTAGGCAGGATGGCCATTCACCTGCCAGAAATGGATTATGGACATGTGTGTCTTTATTGTCAGGGTCTCTGGAGCTCTCTAAGAAGGCAGGGCTATGGGCGCTGTGTCCTGCCACAGATCCTGATTATTGCAGGGAGATCTTGCTCCCACCAAGGCAGAAAAGAATTTGTCTCTGTTAGTTTTCCTCCAAACACAGAAGTCACTTTAAGTTACTGCTCTCCCAGTAGAGGGACTTGCACCCTGTCTTTGGCTCTTTCCACTCTGCCACACCCACCACGGGATTTGCATATCATCTCCTGGGGAGGACCTTGCCTTGGAAGTCTAACATAAAGGTCAGCTCTGAGTTTGTGTTTACTTACTAGGACTCATCAGTTCAGCTTCTCAAAATGAGGTTCCCTTCTCAGCTTCTGGGGCTGTTGATGCTCTGTGTCCCAGGTAAGAGCAGAGGGTGGATAAGGAAGGAGATTGGCATGGGGAGGGTGAGCTGTCTGGGTGCTGTTACTCCCTATGGGTGCTCTGTCCAGGGGTGAGATTGCCCTCCAGCAAGAGGTATTTAATTTTAAGATCTGTGAAAACCATGAAGAAACTGCTAAAAACAAAGAACAGTTCTTTAATGAGATGCTGAAAAAAAAATTGTGGCCACTCTGTGCCCTGAAATTCTTGGGTTATCCATGGAATTCGGATATATTTAGAGTAGGAATCCATTCACAAAATATGATTTAGCCTAATATACATGAAATTTAAAATCATAATAATGGTTTATAATGTTTCTTCACAACCTTTACTTATCTCTCATATTTTAGGATCCAATGGGGAGGTTGTGATGACACAGACCCCACTCTTGCTGCCCGTCACCCCTGGAGAGCCAGCCTCCATCTCCTGCAAAGCCAGTCAGAGCCTCGTACACAGTAATGGAAACACCTATTTGCATTGGTACCTGCAGAAGTCAGGCCAGTCCCCACAGCTCCTCATCTATGAGGTTTCCAAACATTTCACTGGAGTCCCAGACAGGTTCAGTGGCAGCGGGTCAGGGACAGATTTCACCCTGAGAATCAGCAGGGTGGAGGCTGATGATGTGGGAGTTTATTACTGTGAACAAGGTACCCACACTCCTCCCACAGTGGTTCAGGTTCGTACACAAACCTCTCTGTCTGGCAGTCCCTTCTGGCCACATGTGTTGCCTTAGCAGGGAGCAGGCTCAGCAAAGGCTCTGAGCTAATGTCAGAGGCAGGTGCTGGGGAAGTCAGGGCAGTAACATGCAGCTGAGTACTCTGGACCAAGTCCTGACCTCTGGGCACCAACAGCCTCAGTGGGGCACAACCAGCTACAGAGGGAGATGATCATCCTGAGGGCTTAGCGGTGAACTCCATGGAGAGCCGCCCTGAAACTCACCCTGACCCTCCTGGCTTGTGTGCGTGGGTCAGGGACAATTACTCAGCCTGAATGTCAGAAACCTGAGGCATATTTTGTGGCAACAAATTACATACATTTTTGAGCTAACAAAGTTTGTGATATTTTTAGTGGGATAATATTTGATATCCTTCATAATTTATTATTGCATATTTTCCCACTTTCTGAATTTCTTCTTTCCCAGTTATACTAACTGTTCTTGTACTATTTTCTCTAGGTAACATTCTATACACACTAACTCCACAGGAAATATGGCTGAGAATGATTAGTAAACCTTTTTCTTCAAGCTCCCAAACAGACTTGTAAACCCATAGCAGATATAAGCTCCTAATCCTATAAAGATGATGTCCATATATACAATGAAATTTTACAAAGCCATAAAAAGAATGAAATCTAGCCATTTGGGACAACATGGATGGACCAGTAGGGTATTATGGGAGGTGAAGTTGAGAGAAAGGCAAACATCATATGATTTCATTTATATGTAGAATCTAAAACAGAAAACAAAACAAACAAAAGCAGAAAGATGCCTGAATACAGAGACCAAACTGGTGGTTGCCTGAGGGGAAGGGAACAGGCAGGAGGGGAAGAATGTGTGAAGGAGTTGGGAGGAACCGGCTTCCAGTTATGGAATGAGTAAGTCACAGGGATGAAGGTACAAGGAAGGGAGTATAGTCTATGATAGTGCAACAGTGTTGTGCAGAGAGAGACAATAGCTACACTTGCAATGAGCATAGCATAGCATACAGATATGTCAAAAAAAGAATTATGAGAATTCTTCAGGGAATTTAGGATCTCGGTTTTGAAAATAGCTACAGTTATGTAAACTAAGTAGCCACAGTCCTAGAAGTAAATGGTAAATTTAAATATTGTCACATTTGATGAAGAGTATTATTTTATATGAAGCTTCATATGAAACAATCTAATAAGACAATTTTAAGATTAATTGTAATTGAAGGAACAGAGATAGGAGGTAATAAACAGGTGTTTTGAAGTGTATGCAAATTATGGAGCTATTGTCAGTTTCATGTTTTATATCTACATATTGCAAGAAATGTCAGAAGAAATATTAAGATATTGTATACATTTGTATCTAACATTAAATCAGATTTAGAGAAAACTAATTTGTGTGAAGAGTTGTCTTTTTTTTAGAAATGGTTCATCATGTCTAGACATATCAAAATTTATAGTTGAAAATAATTAATCAGAAGGCATCATAATGTCATCACATCGACATTATAAATAAAATATTCCGAACTCAAGGTTTTATTTTCCTTTCAGTCAGAAAAAAAATTTTCAAAATTAGAAATTTTGGAAAAATATTTGAGGTCATGTATTTGCCAAAAGACACTGTTATTTTCAATTATGTATGGAAATTGAGTTTGCTAAAAGTACAAATTTTGATACCATAATAAATGAAATTGCAGAAAAGCAATCCAGAAAAATCTTATATTCAGTCAATATATCAAACCAATAAAGTCTTATCATCTATTATACATATTTATTGTATTATTTAAAATTATAATACACAAATATTATTCTTATAAGTTCATCTGTGTAGAAATTTATTGTGAGCTTATTGTAATATTTGTAAGTTTATTGCCAGTATTACGTTGCCAGTTTTAACACACAAGTATTATTTCGGCAAATACTTATTTGTCTCTATTTGCTCTAGCCCTGTGGGCCTGAGAATTTCAGCCCTGCTGGCCAACAGAGCCAGGTGGTCAAGGGGAGCTGGGGCACCAGACAAGTGCACAAGCTCTTTCCAGGGAGACACCAGGGACCTGGAGCTGGGCAGAGAGAGAATGTAGAGAGCAAACACAGGCTTCCCCGATTTCCAGGGAGGAATGCAGTCAGCCCACAGATGTGTTCTGAATTGGAAGCCTTCAGGCAGCAGCCTTTAAGATCTGAAAATAGGTTTCTTTGAGGGTAAGACTGGGAGGTGGGTGGTTCTGTCTGCTCCCTGTTTCTTTGTTTACTGTTCTCGTGGGGAGTCTCCATGCACTGCCCTGCTGGCTTCCAGATCGAGGTGTTTTGGGGCAAGTTCCTCAGGTGGAAGTTTTGCAAGTTGGGAACTTGAAGTTGGGTCCAAACCCTTTGCTCTTCAGGAAGAAGCCAGAAGTTACAAGATCCCTTCCAATGGTATACTGTTCTGTTGGAGGTAGACTTTATGGCAAGAATTGTTCCAGCTTTGTGCACGTGTTGCAATGTGGGTATGACCTCTTTAACCCAATGTGTAGGAGTCCCTCAGCTAGTTTCTGGATGTCTCACAGTGGGAGTTGTCCCATGTGTAGCTGTAGGTTCCACGTGTCCATGGGAGGAGGTGAATTCAGAAGCCTCCTCGAACAGCGGCCCCGAACAAGAACTTCTTTTTCTTTGGATTCCTATGGAAGATATTTGACCATAGATTTTAAATATTTCCTCTTTTTTTGTTTTAGCATCTGTAAGGGCCTATTCTGCCAGAGGGAATGCAAGTTGGTGCAGCCACTTTGGAAAACAGTGTGGAGATTCCTTAAGAAATCAAAAATAGAGCTTTCTATGACCCTGCAATTGCACTACTGGGTACTTATCCCAAAGATACAGATGTAGTGGGAAAAAAAGGGCCTACTGTACCTCAATGTTTATAGCAGCAATGGCCACGGTCACCAAACTGTGGAAAGAACCAAGAACCCTTCAACAGACGAATGGATAAGGAAGATGTGGTCCATATACACTATGGAGTATTATGCCTCCATCAGAGAGGATGAATACCCAACTTTTGTATCAACATAGACGGGACTGGAAGAGATTATGCTGAGTGAAATAAGTCAAGCAGACAGAGTCAATTGTCATATGGTTTCACTTTTTTTGTGGAGCATAAGAAATAACACAGAGGAAATGGGGAGATGGAGAAGAGAAGGGAGTTGGGGGAAATTGGAGGGGAAGATGAACCATGAGACACTATGGACTCTGAAAATCAATCTAAGGGCTTTGGAGGGGTGGGGTGGGTAAGTTGGGTGCAATTGGTGGTGGGTAATATGGAGGGCACGTATTACATGGAGCACTCAGTGTGGTGCATAAACAATGAATTCTGGTACACTGAAAAGAAATTTAAAAATTAAAAATTAAAAAAGAAAAGATGTGTTATACATGTGTATGCACATAATGAAATACTACTCAGCCATGAAAGGGAAGGGAATCTTGCCATTTGGGACAACATGGATGAAACTTGAAAGTAATATGCTAAGTGAAATAAGGAAGACAGAGAAAGATATTATGTATAATATCACTTACATGTGGAACCTAAAAGTGCCAAATACATGGAAACAGAGAGTAGATTGGTGGTTGCCAGGGGCTGGGTGGTGAGATAAATAGGGGAGATATTGATCACAGGGTACAAATTTCTGTATATAAAATAATTTCTAATGGTCTCTTGTACTGCAAGGTGACTGTAGTTAACAGTATTATATTGTACTGGAAGGTAACTAAGAGACTAGACCTTCAATGTTCTCACCACAAAAAAAGTAAATAAGTAAAACAAAAAGGATAATTATGTTAAGTGAAGGTTGCATTAACTATCCTTATGTTGGTAACTATTTCACAATATAAACATAGATCAAATTATCACGTTGGGTAAAACTTAAACTTACACAATGTTATATGTCAATTCTATCTAGAAAAAAAAAATGTTGACATCATTTCCTTCTGACCCCCATGGTTTCTGAATAGAAATCCTCTGTCATTCGAGGTGTTTTCCTCTCTGAGTAGGTGTGATTTTTCTCTTTCTTCCTATGATATACTTCCTTTTTCTTTAGTGCTCAGAAATGTTAATTCGATGTGTCTTGACATATATTTCTTCAGGATTATGCTGTTGGGGTTCTGTTAAATGTGTAAATTTTTGAGCAATTAATTGTTCAAAATATTTTTTGTCTCCATCTTCTCTCCCCACTCTTTCTAGGATTCCAGTGGCACAAATGTTAGATCTTTTGTTTGGTCCCATGTATCCCAGACACTGTGGGGTTTTATTGTTCTTGGTTTTGGTTTGGGGGTTTTGTTTTGCTTGGATTTGTTTTTAGCTTAGTTTATCATTTTGGTTTAGATTGATTGGGCAATTTCTTGCTTCTGATCTTTCCTACTTTATCCTTTCACTCTCTTCCTTCCAGTCCCTTCCTAGCCAGCCACCCCATAGGGCATCCATATCCTTACTTCAGACCATTTTCCCAGCCACATTGAGTCAATGACCATTTGTGCTCTTTGAGTGTCTACTAAAAAAAACATCTTATTTCAATATGGAATGGTATGGGAACTGTCCAGTTTAAGTTACATCAACATATGATGTGAAACTGGGCAGACCCTGGAGTCCTCTCTATGCTATAAGCTGGTTGGGAGGCCCTGTGTCTTTAATCAGATGTGGTAAGAAACAAAGACAGGAAAGCTATTACAATGCAGTAAAAAGTTTTTACTATACACATAGTCCCCTGGAAACAGAACACACAGCATGCCACCCGGGGACACAGGCAGTTTCGAGGTGAGAAGCACAGGCAGAGAGAAGTACTGCTGGCCTGTATTTTTTACTGCATATTTCATGAGAAGTAATGGAGAATTGAAGTCAACAAGCTACTTAGACATAAGATTGGAGAGTTTGAAAATTTCAGCAGGCTACAGACTACAGCTGTGCCCCTTGTCCTCTGGTATCCAGGGGGGATTTAGGTAGAGGGAAATGTCACAGATAGTTGGTCTCATTGACAGAAAGACAGTAAGGATTTGGACTCAGGATCGTCTGGCTTGCATATCAAACCTATGCCCTTGGGCAAGTCTTTTACTGTCTCTGGGAATTAATTAATTTGGCAGAGGCGGTCCCTTCATGGCTGGAGCAGCAAGAATACATAAATAAGTAAATGCATTAAATATAAAGCCTCATGAGGCTAAAAATAGGAGCTCATGCAGGGGTGTTTGGAAAGAGTGGTAAGTATTGTGGTGATCTGAAACTCTTGTCCCATAAATTGTGTGCCTGCTGAATCTGCGTGGGTCCAATACTAATGATAATACTATGTCCTTTCTGATATTGTCTGCTGGTGGGCTCCACCCAATCTTACAGTCTGGTGTGTCTGACATGTCTGGTTTAGGACGAATAGCTCTGTCACACAGTTAATTGATGTGCCGTGGACAGGTCTACCCGGGCCTGTACTATGCTGGGAACTACTCGTTGAATAGTGAATAGGTTGTTCTTGAGAAGGGCCAAGTCTTGCTGAAGAACCAGGAAGTCTGTGCTATGAGTCTTCATCTGGACTTGCCAGAGTGTCCACAACGCCCTTCCTGGACACCGATGCATGTACCACCAAATGATAGGAGAGGTCATAGGGTCCACATGATAGGGCCACTCGCATGGAGACCTAAACCTGACACAGAGTCCCTCCTGGATCTGCATCCACTCTACACTAGTGACTTCAAAATTAGCTGATAAATTGAATGATGTAGCTTATCCAAGTGTGGAATGTTTTGTCTCAACACTCAACACTCACACTCAACAAGATACTGTGCTTCAACCTCAGTAGTTGGAGGTACAAGGAGGTACAAGATACAAATTCTTGTCCTTTACTTCGGAGAGAATGTGGCTGCATTCCTCAGATATCTGCACCCCCAACATAGCCACCAGGGTGGGGGGGCCACATGAATTTTTGTAGGGTTTGCATTCCACTGTTGGAGCACATGTGTTTTTGCAAGTTAGCGAAGTCCTCACCATTTCTTGCTCATTGTGTCAATTAACAGATGTAATTGATAGAGTATGGCCTGGCAGGATGCTCTGGGAGATGTTTATACAATGCACTGTAGGAAGGAATCAGCATAATCCTCGGCCAAGACTAAAGATGTGACCCGCTCTTCACTGCAGGTGAAAGCAATGTCCACCAGAGGACTGCAGTAGATCATATGCCATGCACCCTGCTGGTAGACCTTGTATTTGGCCAAGCATTGGGTAAGCACTTTCAAAACCTCCACATGGCCAGAAGAGGGAGACGCAACACACCCAGGGAAGAATATCCTGGTGGGGAGATTTTTTTTTTTTTTTTCCTATTTGGAATGTTTATTTAAAATTTTTTGAAATTTTTAAAAATTTATTTTAATTTCTTTTTATAAAAATTTATTTTCAGCGTAACAGTATTCATTGCTTTTGCACCACACCCAGTGCTCTATGCAATCCGTGCCCTCTCCAATACCCACCACCTGGTTCCCCCAACCTCCCACCCCCCACCCCTTCAAAACCCTCAGATTGTTTTTCAGAGTCCATAGTCTCTCATGGTTCACCTCCCCTTCCAATTTCCCTCAACTCCCTTCTCCTCTCCATCTCCCCTTGTCCTCCATGCTATTTGTTATGCTCCACAAATAAGTGAAACCATATGATAATTGACTCTCTCTGCTTGACTTATTTCATTCAGCATAATATCTTCCAGTCCCATCCATGTTGCTATAAAAGTTGGGTATTCATCCTTTCTGATGGAGGCATAATACTCCATACTGTATATGGACCACATCTTCCTTATCCATTCATCCGTTGAAGGGCATCTTGGTTCTTTCCACAGTTTGGTGACCGTGACCATTGCTGCTATAAACATTGGGGTACAGATGGCCCTTCTTCTCACTACATCTGTATCTTTGGGGTAAATACCCAGTAGTGCAATTGCAGGGTCATAGGGAAGCTCTATTTTTAATTTCTTGAGGAAACTCCACACTGTTCTCCAAAGAGGCTGCACCAACTTGCATTCTCACTAACAGTGTAAGAGGGTTCCCCTTTCTCCACATCCCCTCCAACACATGTTGTTTCCTGTCTTGCTAATTTTGGCCATTCTAAGTGGTGTAAGGTGGTATCTCAATGTGGTTTTAATTTGAATCTCCCTGATGGCTAGTGATGATGAACATTTTTTCATGTGTCTGATAGCCATTTGTATGTCTTCATTGGAGAAGTGTCTGTTCATATCTTCTGCCCATATTTTGATATGATTATCTGTTTTGTGTGTGTTGAGTTTGAGAAGTTCTTTATAGATCCTGGATATCAACCTTTTGTCTGTACTGTCATTTGACAAACTTAATTTTTGAGTACTTAAGCAATAGGAATGCCCCATAATTTGCATATCTTCTTCCTTTTAGATCTGAAGTGTTTCTGCCTCTCAGAATCTAATAACAGAGTTTCTGGGTGTGTGGCATGAACACACTGGACCCATCAAAAAAAGCAGCAAGATGGTGACTCCATCACAGATTCTTGGCCTTCTGCTCCTCTGGGTTCCAGATGAGAATACTTGGACAAAGTAGGTTAAAGTGGGGGTATGATTTTCCACACCTGATTTTCTCTCTTCATTGGGAATCTTTCCACAGATGAATTTGGCTTATTTTAAAAATAAGTAATATTCTCCGTCCTACCTAACTATACTGGTAACTTCAATGTACGTATCTTAAGACACTGCTAATGTTTCCTGCGTGGTTTCAGCCTCCCATGGTGAGATTGTGCTGACCCAGTCTCCTGCCATCCTGTCCATGGCTCCAAAAGAAGGAGTCACCATCACCTGCTGGGCCAGTCAGAACATTAACAAATGGTTAGCCTGGTATCAGCAGGAGCCAGAGAGAGCTCCCAAGCTCCTGATCTATGAAGCATCCAAGTTGGAAACTGGGGTCCCATCGCAGTTCAGCTGCAGTGGGTCTGGGACAGACATCACACTCAGCATCAGCAGCCTGGAGCCTGAAGATGCTGGGACCTACTACTGCCTGCAGTCTAACAGCTACCCGCCCTCAGTGTTACAGGTCAGAGCATAAACCACCAGGGAATCAGACATGAGGCGCTGGGCTGCTCCCATTGTTCCTCTGATGCCTGCACCTGCTCAAACATTTTCTCAGAGGCAGCCACAATTTGGAGGTCACAGGGGCTTTGGGAGAAGGGTAAGGAGGATCCTCGGCCCCCTGACTGACTCCCTTTCCCCCAGATCATTACACCTGAGGACTGTGGGTGATGGCATCCACAAGGGTTTGTACAGTAAAAGAGAAGCCACTCTAGGTATTCCAAGCAGGAATTGCTTCCTATGAGGAAGTAATGTTTAAACATTACTCTTTCAAAGGCCTGGGGATATAATAAGGAAAGCAGACATTAGAAATAGTGATTCCTCAGTGAACCCCATAAGTCAGAGAATTTATACCATTGGAGATACAGGCTGCCTAACCACGTTTCCTCAGGCCTGTCTAGGAGGGCCATGGATGGAGGCGCTGATGCTCTAGCCACTGAAGTCCCTCCCCAGGTGATTCTCCAGTCCCCCACTTATCACTCACCTGCCTGCAGGTGCTGATGAAAGGCATTGAATCCTCCTCTTCTGACATCCAGATCTAGTGTAAGGTGCCTCATGAGCAACACTGTATGAAACCATAGAGGAAAGGGGGCTCTGGAAAATGTGCTTCCAGAAATGTCGGTGGTGATGGGGAGTTGACAGAAGACAGCCTGGCATGGTCACTGTTTTTCCATCTCCCAGAAGTTGGCCAGTTAGAAGAAGGCCCCAGAACATGTTTGAATACGCTTCTAGCTATCATCATTACATCATAACAAGGAGATTTTGCTAAGCATCTGAAGGAACAGAAGAATGAGAAAATTGTGTCATGTATATAGAAAAAACTAGACAAAGAAGGACTTTCATGATTAAAAAAAAAACTAAATGTGGAAGAAGCATTTTTTTCTTAATATAAAAATATCTTGTTTCTTAAAATTCTGTATAAACCAGAGCATCATCAACAACCCTGAAAGCTTGTGCCAAATGAGAAATAGCTATCTCCACCTGATACCTACTCATATGGCTTTCCATTTTAACAAGATGACAGGAGAGCTGTATAAGTTTTAAGATTCTTTATTGTAGGGGCACCTGGGTGGCTCAGTGGGTTAAGGCCTCTGCCTTCAGCTCAGGTCATGATCCCAGGGTCCTGGGATCTAGCCCCGCATTGGGCTCTCTGCTCAGCAGGGAGCCTGCTTCCACCTCTCTCTATCTCCCTGCCTCTCTGCCTACTTGTGATCTCTGCTGTCAAATAAATAAATAAAATTAAAAAAAAAAAAAGATTCTTTATTGTACAGCATTTTTACTTATCCTAAAGTAGTATTTCTGTACTTTTCTATTTTCATTTAAGACATTTCTATGGAAAGCCACCTGTTGAATTAAAGCCACAGGTCAAAAACTCCTCTAGTTTTACTTTCTACATCATACAAAATTAAATTACAAACTTCTTTTTAGACTGTAAATATGGAAAAATATAATTATTTGGAAATAACATGACTATGTATCTTAAACATTAAATAGAATAATGTTTTGTAAAAATTTAAAGAATTACTAAGACCACAGTAAGAATAAAACAAAATTTTATGCAATTCTGTCAGAATAACTGGACTTAGATTTCCTTGTTTTGTGGTTTCTGTACCCTCCTACAGCTTGCCATGAGAATGATGTGCCATGGGGAGTCACCACACTCTGTCTTGGTCCCAGATCAACCACAATCTGTAGACTGGAGAACGTTCAATTCCCTGCAGAATAAACACACAGCTGAGCCCTGTGTGCCTTATCCAAATTATTGTCAACATGAACATCTGTGACTATAGAAACAAATGCTTAGTATGCCAAGCCATTGAGTTTTTGACTGGTTTGTTAAAATAGTGTGTAAAATCTGACTAATATAGTTTTTACACATCCTTGCATAGAAATTGACAGGTTTTATTAAACACGATGGCATAAAAGGGATCCTGGAAATCTATTCATAAGAAGATACAAAACAAAGAAATGTTTTAAAAAATATTTGAATTAAAAGTTTAAGTTCACCCCATTGTAGAAACATCTAAGTATGATTACTTAGAGTAATGGTGACAAATTCTGTCGATAATTCAGACTTATTAAATGTGATTAAATCTAAAGTTCATATATATTCATTCATATATATGTGCATGTATGTCCATATGCATATATACATATATGTATAATATATGTACATGTAGATACATATTTTTGATGTGTTTATACAATTATCTTATGAATTAAATGGATTAATATGAGTCCAGTAACTCCCCATAAATAACTGGTGTCCAGGACCAGATATAGTACTAAACTGGCTTGAAGAATTTTCTTTACAATCTTTGCTTCTAAATCATACACCAATTGGTATACTTATCTGAATATCACTCAGTGGAGGTCCTAACGGTTTAAATGGAGTTATTTCTTCCTACAAACCATTACAGCCCATGAAAGCCCCATTATCTCTATGTCCACATTCATGTGGTGAATGCAGGTATGAGATATTACCCAACCTTTTTTTTTTCATTTAATGGTGAAATCTATTAGTACTCTCATAGCATAGGTTACAGCTCTTGTAATTTACCAAGAAAATAACAAATAAATGAAACTACAAATCAACATACATTAAACAGTCTGATGAAAAATGAATTCATGGGTAATATCACTTGTCCTCAAGTGGGGCATAAGGGACAGAACTCAGCCTTCTGAGAGGAAGTTTATCAGAATCTTGGAGTGGGGGAGGAGTCAAGATGGCAGAGAAGTAGGAGGCTGAGACAACATCAGGTAGCAGGAGATCAGCTAGATGGCTTGTCAAACCATTGCAAACACCTACAAACCCAACAGGAGATCAAAGAGAAGAAGAGCAACAATTCTAGAAACAGAAAATCTATCACTTTCTGAAAGGTAGGACTGGCGGAGAAGTGAATCCAAAGTGACAGGAAGATAGTCCGCAGGAGGAGGGGCTGGCTACAGGCAAGTGGCAGAACAATGAAGCACAAAATCAGGACTTTTAGAAGTCTGATCCAATGAGGGACATTGCTCCAGAGGCTAAACTGGGGTGAAGCCCACGTGGGGTCAGCATGGCCCCAGGTCCCACGGGGTCACAGAAGGATCGGAGGTGTCTAAGTGTCTCAGAGCTCGCAGGTATTAGGGTGGGGAAGTTGGCTACAGAGACAGGGCCAAGGAGTGAGCTCTCAACTAGGGGTTACCTTGAACTGTAATCTGTGGCACGGGCCACTGCTCTGTGAGTGGGGTCCCCACAAGATCAAGGGAGACACCCCCTGGAAGAGCTCAGGGATCTGTGGGGTTCAGAGACTCCAGGTGGAGCTGCGTGCCAGAGACAGAGATGCTTGGTCACAGGCTGAGTGAGCTCAGAGCGTGGCTGGAGGCCAGGGAGATGGGAGTGATTGAGCGCTTTTTTTTCTGAGGGCACACTGAGGAGTGGGGCCCTGAGCTCTCGGCTCCTCCGGGCCAGAGAACAGGAGGGCGCCATTTTCATTCCCATCCTCCAGAACTCTATGGAAAGTGTTCAGGGAACATAAGCTCCCAAAAGTGAACCTGAGCAGATTACTTAGCCTTGCCCCTGGTAAGGGCGGTGCAATTCTGCCTCAGGCAAAGACACTTGAGAATCACTACAACAGGCCCCTTCCCCAAAAGATCAACAGGAAAACCAACCAAGACCAAGTTCACTTACAAAGAAGAACAGAGGAATTCCAGAGGAGAAAACAAAGCATGGAATTCATGGCTTTCTCCTGATGATTCTTTAGTCTTACAGTTAATTATTTTTTTTTAATTTTATTTTTTTTCTTCTGCTAAATTCTTTTTAACTTTTACCCTTTCCTCTTTTAATGTTTTTTAAATAGTTTATCTTAACAGTAACTTTCATAAAAAAATAATAATAATAATCTTTTTTGAACCTTCATTGTTATAGTCATATTTTATACTTCATTGTATCTAACTTTTTTTTTTAATTTATATTCAGCGTATAGTATTCATTTTTTTTTTCAACACACCCAGTGCTCTATGCAATCTGTGCCCTCTCCAATACCCACCACCTGGTTTCCCCAACCTCCCACCCCCACCCCTTCAAAACCCTCAGATTGTTTTTCAGAGTCCTAACTTTATTTTTTGTATACACATAGGGTTTTTTCTTCTAAAAAATTTGAGGTACAACTTCTTCTAATAGATCAAAATATACCCTAAATCTATCTCCGGGCTTGTTCTAGTCTCCAGCCCAAACAAATTCTCCCAACAAATTTACTTTATCAACTCCTTTTTTAGAAATAAAAAAAATTTTTTTTCATCTTTATAGGCATATTCCATCCCTTCATTGTGTTTACACTGATATATGTTTTTCATTCTTTAAAATTTTTGGAGGTAGTTTCTTCTAAGAGACCAAAATACTCCCAAAATTAAGTGGGGGACCCTGTTCTAGTCACCAGTCTAATATAGATATATATTTTTTCTTTTTTGTATTTTTTATTTATTTGTTTTCTTTTTTTAATTTTTTTTCTAAACTTCTTTTTATCCCCTTTCTCCCCCCCAAAATTTGGGGGTCGCTTCTGATTTGGTTAAAGCACATTTTCCTGGGGTCTTTGCCACACTTTTAGTATTTTATTTGCTCCTTCATATATTCTTATCCAGATGAAATGACAAGGCGGAAAAACTCACCACCAAAAAAAAAAAAAAAAAAGAACAAACGGCAGTACCGAAGGCTAGAGACATAATCAATACAGATATTAGTAACATGTCAGATCTAGAGCTCAGAATGATGATTCTCAAGTTTCTAGCTGGGCTTGAAAAAGGCATGGAAGATATTAGAGAAACACTCTCTGGAGAAATAATAGCCCTTTCTGGAGAAATAAAAGAACTAATATCTAACCCAGTTGAAATTAAAAAAGCTATTAATGGAGTGCATTCAAAAATGGAGGCTCTTACTGCTAGGATAAATGAGGCAGAAGGAAGAATTAGTGATATAGAAGACCAAATGACAGAGAATAAAGAAGTTGAGCAAAAGAGAGACAAACAAATACTGGACCATGAGGGGAGAATTCGAGAGATAAGTGACACCATAAGATGAAACAACATTAGAATAATTGGGATTCCAGAAGAAGAAAGAGAGAGAGGAGCAGAAGGTATATTGGAGAGAATTATTGTAGAGAATTTCCCTAATATGGCAAAGGGAACAAACATTAAAATCCAGGAGGTGCAGAGAACCCCCCCTCAAAATCAGTAAGAATAGGTCCACACCCGGTCACATAAGAGTAAAATTTACATGTCTTAGCGACAAAGATAAAATTCTGAAAGCAGCCCGGGACAAGAAGTCTGTAACATACAATGGTAAAACATTAGATCGGCAGCAGACTTATCCACAGAGACCTGGCAGGCCAGAAAGAACTGGTATGATATATTCAGAGCACTAAATGAGAAAAACATGCAGCCAAGAATACTATATCCAGCTAGGCTATCATTGAAAATAGAAGGAGAGATAAAAAGCTTCCAGGACAAACAAAAACTAAAAGAATTTGCAAACACCAAACCAGCTCTACAAGAAATATTGAAAAGGGTCCTCTAAGCAAAGAAAGACACTAAAAGTAGTAGATCAGAAAGGAACAGAGACAATATACAGTAACAGTCACCTTACAGGCAATATAATGGCACTAAATTCATATTTCTCAATAGTTACCCTGAATGTAAATGGGCTAAATGCCCCAATCAAAAGAAACAGGGTATCAGAATGGATAAAAAAACAAAACCCAACAATATGCTGCCTACAAGAAACTAATTTTAGAACCAAAGACACCTCCAGATTTAAAGTGAGGAGGTGGAAAACAATTTACCATGCTAATAGACATCAGAAGAAAGCAGGAGTGGCAATCCTTATATCAGATCAAATAGATTTTAAGCCAAAGACTCTAATAAGACATGAGGGAGGACACTATATCATACTCAAAGGGTCTGTCCAACAAGAAGACCTAACAATTTTAAATATCTATGCCCCTAACATGGGAGCAGCCAACTATATAAACCAATTAATAACGAAATCAATCACATCGACAACAATACAATAATAGTAGGGGACTTAACACTCCCCTCACTGAAATGGACAGATCATCCAAGGAAAAGATCAACAAGGAAATAAAGGCCTTAAATGACACACTGGAGCAGACGGACATCACAGATATATTCAGAACATTCCATCCCAAAGCAACAGAATACACATTCTTCTCTAGTATACATGGAACATTATCCAGAATACATCACATCCTGAGTCATAAATCAGGTCTCAACCGGTATCAAAATATTGGGATCATTCCCTGCATATTTTGAGATCACAATGCTCTGAAGCTAGAACTCAACCACAAGAGGAAATTTGGAAAAAACTCAAATACATGGAGACTAAACAGCATCCTTCTAAGAATGAATGGGTCATCCAGGAAATTGAAGAAGAATTGAAAAAATTCATGGAAACAAATGGTAATGAAAACACAATGGTTCAAAATCTGTGGGACACAGCAAAGGCAAGTCCTGAGAGGAAAATATATAGCAAAATAAGCCTTTCTCAAGAAACAAAAAAGGTCTCAAATACACAACCTCACCCTACACCTAAGGGAGCTGGAGAAAGAACAACAAAGAAAGCCTAAACCCAGCAGGAGAAGAGAAATAATGAAGATCAGAGCAGAAATCAATGAAGTGGAAACCAAAAAAACAATAGAACAAATCAACAAAACCAGGAGCTGGTTCTTTGAAAGAATTAATAAGATTGATAAACCCCTGGCCAGACTTATCAAAAAAGAAAAGAGAAAGAACCCAAATAAATAAAATCATGAATGAAAGAGGAGAGATCACAACCAACACCAAAGAAATACAAACAATTATAAGAACATACAATGAGCAATTCTATGCCAACAAATTTGACAATCTGGAAGAAATGGATGCATTCCTAGAGACATATAAACTACCACAACTGAACCAGGAAGAAATAGAAAACCTGAACAGACCGATAACCAGTAAGGAGATTGAAACAGTCATCAAAAATCTCCAAACAAACAAAAGCCCAGGGCCAGATGGCTTCCCAGGGTAATTCTACCAAACATTTAAAGAAGAATTAATTCCTATTCTCCTGAAACTGTTCCAAAAAATAGAAATGGAAGGAAAACTTCCAAGCTCATTTTATGAGGCCAGCATCACCTTGATCCCAAAACCAGACAAGGATCCCATCAAAAAATAGAATTACAGACCAATATTCTTGAGGAACACAGATGCAAAAATTCTCACCAAAATACTAGCCAATAGGATCCAATAGTACATTAAAAGGGTTATTCACCACAACCAAGTGGGATTTATTCCAGGGCTGCAAGGTTAGTTCAACATCCACAAATCAATCAATGTGATACAACACATTAATAAAAGAAAGAACAAGAACCATATGATACTCTCCATAGATGCTGAAAAAGCATTTGACAAAGTACAGCATCCCTTCCTGAACAAAACTCTGCAAAGTGTAGGGATAGAGGGCACATATCTCAATATTATCAAAGCCATCTATGAAAAACCCACCGCAAATATCATTCTCAATGGAGAAAAACTGAAAGCTTTTCCGATAAGGTCAGGAACACAGCAGAGATGCCCATTAACACCACTGCTCTTCAACATAGTACTAGAAGTCCTAGCCTCAGCAATCAAACAAAAAGAAATTAAAGGTATCCAAATCGGCAAAGAAGAAGTCAAACTATCACTCTTTGCAGATGATATGATACTACATGTGGAAAACCCAAAAGACTCCACTCCAAAACTGCTAGAACTTGTACAGGAATTCAGTAAAGTTTCAGGATATAAAATCAATGCAAAGAAATCAGCTGCATTTATTTCCATCAACAACAAGAGAGAAGAAAGAGAAATTAAGGAGTCAATCCCACTTACAATTGCACCCAAAACCATAAGATACCTAGGAATAAACCTAACCAAAGAGGCAAAGAATCTGTACTCAGAAAACTATAAAGTACTCATGAAAAAAATTGAGGAAGACAAAAGGAAATGGAAAAATGTTCTGTGCTCCTGGATTGGAAGAACACATATTGTGAAAATGTCTATACTACCTAAAGCAATCTACACATTTAATGCAATCCCTACCAAAATCCCATCCATTTTTTTCAAAGAAATGGAACAAATAATACTAAAATTTATATGGAACCAGAAAAGACCTCCAATAGCCAAAAGAATATTGAAAAAGAAAGCCAAAGTTGGTGGCATCACAATTCCGGACTTCAAGCTCTATTACAAAGCTGTCATCATCAAGACAGCATGGTACTGGCACAAAAACAGACACATAGATCAATGGAACAGAATAGAGAGCCCAGAAATAGACCCTCAACTCTATAGTCAACTAGTCTTTGACAGTGCAGGAAAGAATGTCCAATGGGAAAAAGAGAGCCTCTTCAACAAATGGTGTTGGGAAAACTGGACAGCCCCATGCAGAAAAATGAAATTGAACCATTTCCATACACCACACATGAAAATAGACTCAAAATGGATCAAGGACCTCAATGTGAGAAAGGAATCCATCAAAATCCTTGAGAAGAACACAGGCAGCAACCTCTTTGACCTCAGCCATAGCAAATTTTTCCTGGGAACATCGCCAAAGGCAAGGGAAGCAAAGGCAAAAATGACCTATTGGGATTTCATCAAGATCAAAAGCTTTTGCACAGCAAAGGAAACAGTTAACAAAACCAAAACACAACTGACAGAATGGGAGAAGATATTTGCAAATGACATATCAGATAAAGGGCTAGTATCCAAAATCTATAAAGATCTTAGCAAACTCAACACCCAAGGAACAAATAATCCAACCAAGAAATGGGCAAAGGACATAACAGACATTTCTGCAAAGAAGACATCCAGAAGGCCAACAGACACATGAAAAAGTGCTCCATATCACTCGGCATCAGGGAAATACAAATCAAAACCACAATGAGATACCATCTCACACCAGTCAGAATGGCTAAAATTAACAAGTGAGGAAATGACAGATGCTGGCGAGGATGCAGAGAAAGGGGAACCCTCCTACACTGTTGGTGGGAATGCAAGCTGGTGCAACCACTCTGGAAAACAGCATGGAGGTTCCTCAAAAAGTTGAAAATAGAGCTACCATATGACCCAGCAATTGCACTACTGGGTATTTACCCTAAACATACAAACTTAGTGATCAGAGGGGGCATGTGCACCTAAATGTTTACAGCAGCAATGTCCACAATAGCCAAACTATGGAAAGAACCTAGATGTCCATCAACAGATGAATGGATAAAGAAGAGGTGGTATATATACACAATGGGATACTATGCAGTCATCAAAAGAAATGAAATCTTGCCATTTGCAATGATGTGGATGGAACTAGAGGGTATTATGCTTAGCAAAATAATTGGAGAAAGACAACTATCATATGATCTCCCTGATATAAGGAAGTAGAGATGCAACGTGGGGGGTTTTGGGGGTAGGAAAAGAATAAATGAAACAAGATGGGACTGGGAGGGAGACAAACCATAAGAGACTCTTAATCTCACAAAACAAACTGAGGGTTGCTGGGGGAGTGGGGGTCAGAAGAGGGTGGTGTGGTTATGGACATTGGGGAGGGTATGTGCTATGGTGAGTGCTGTGAAATTTGTAAACCTGGTGATTCACAGACCTGTACCCCTGGGGCTAATATTACATCATATGTTTATAAAAAATGAAAAAATAAAATTAAAAAAAAAAGAAAAAAAGAATCTTGGGGAGAGGCAGTTATCAAGTTTGATCATTTAACAATATGTGCTAACATCTCAATCCTGTCCTACAAATATTAATATTTGTTTTATCAACAGTTGGCATGTCTCTAAAATATCATTGAAAGATTTCTTTGGCCTTGTTGGTGAATTAGAGGATAAAATTACAATTTAGAGATGCATAGTCAATGTGTCAAATATTTTAGGCTGTTCCTTAATAATTATCCCCCCTTATTTTATACATAATTAACACTGAAGAAACTTGGATGAAATTGGAACAATTTAACACATTGTACTGTAGCCTAAAGTAACCAAGGGTGAAACAATCAACCTAAGTCCTAAGAACTTTTAACAGGGAACCCCAGTGCACAGACCATTGGGGCACATATGAACTACCTCATTTCCCGCTTTCCCAGGTAAAGAAAGAAACATGGAACAGAATGAAACATTTATTACCAGGAGTGACATAGTGACTAGTCAGTTACCTAGAGATACAAAAACAAGAGCTTTCAGTTTCAGATGAACCCAGATATTTCCTTATTTTTATGAATTATTTCTGGAATTGGGGACAAATTTGCGCCCAAGTTTTGTCAGAGAATTTTGCTGGTATGATGCCACTTTGCTGCTCTTCCCAAGGATGATTTTGAGAAAAGGAAATCACAACCGTACATAAAATTCAAAGATTATATATGATGATAGCAGAGATAGTCAATTCACTAACATAGACTACTGGTTGTGACAAATTATCAGACCTGAAAAAAATAAGATCAAAAGATTGGAGTCAAAGTCATTTTGGAAAGAGCTGAAAAATGGGCAAAGATTGAAAAAAAATAACTTCCCAGTGAATGCTGACCGAAGGGCCATTATCAAACAGAAGGCTGTCAATAATTACATGATCCTATAGGTAGATGTTGGTTCCTGGTATCATCTGATCATCTGTTCCCCACAGATTTATATGTTGAAATCTTAAACTCCAAGGTGATCATATTATGCAGTTGGGACTTTGGTAGGTGATTAGGTCGTGAGGATGGAGCACACAGGATGGGACTAGTGCTTTAAAAAGAGACCCCACTGAGCTCCCTGGTCTCTTCAACCATGTCCAGACACAGCAGGAAGGCACCATCTCAGAAGCAGAATGTGAGTCCTCACCACATACTAAACTGGCCAGCAACCTGATCTTGGACTCCATAGTCTCCAGAACTGTGAGAAATATATTTCTGTTGTTTATAAGCTGCCCAGGATAAGGTTCTTTCTGGTGTAATAACTCAGTCAGACTAGGACAGTCACCCTTCCCAGCTTTCCCAGGAAGCCTAAAGAACAAACATCATGACATCAGAGATGGAAGTCCATGTGTAGGCTCAAGGATATGGATTCATCTAACTGAAGGTGGCGGGATTACTAGCACATGTTCTGTGATTGAGCCATTTGATAGAAGAAGACATTAGGGCTAATTCAAGCAGAAAGGTATTTATTACCGTGAAATGGGTAAATCAAAAATGTGTAGAAAGACCAGATGAGCAGGCTCAGGCAACTCCCTGTTTCAGTCTCTCAATTACCCTAGTATTTTCTATGATCAGAATAGCTATTGCTCTGGCAAAGGCCATCTGGCAAATCAGAAAGCTATGTGCTTCAGACAGTGCTGCCTAGACCCCACTCCAGAGAAGTGAGCCCCTCTGGCTATAGGTTTCTCTTCCCCTCTCTCTGTGCCAAGAAACACTCCACAGGAAAGCATCAGGTAGTCAGAGTCTTAATGGCACCTGCAGCGAAGAGTGCCAAGGCAATATGGTTTAGGCTTTCCAGAACCTTCCACACAAAAAAACCTGAGGGAACCCTGAGGACAGAAATATTAAGTAAGATTTTTCACAATAACTACACAAGTCAGGCATACATTTATGTCTGTTGAATAATTTCCCTTTCTCTACTCTTTCTTTTTTTAAAAAATTGTTAAGCAAAACAAAAACAAAAGAAGAAGAAAAAAAATCACAGGACCAAAATGGTGTCACTTATGTTAAGGCTCTGTGTTAGCAAACCAGGACTTAACACCTCAACTAAATGCAATTTCGCTTCCAGGAATGTGATGTTTAACTAGCCAAACTGGAATTTCCCTGTCAGAACTAGTAGCCAATCCACTGATTGACACTTTCATTCCTTTTCAGAGGGGAACTTTCCCTAAAAAAATGCATTCTTTGCTAATAATTTTCTTTTTCTGCTCTCTCTCTCTGCCTTTCAAATATCTTTGTAAATATCTTGCACACAGATTGCTACTGCCAAATACTGATACCAGTTCACATGATAGAGATTGAGCACATGCATCACTTGGAAGTCATGTATAGAATCTTATTTAAAGATTTTATTTATTTGACAGCAATAGAGCACAAACAGGTAGAGCGGCAGACAGAGGGAGAGGAGAAGCAGGCTCTCCACCAAGCAGGAAGCTTGTTGCAGGGCTTGATCCCAGGGTCCTGGGATCTGAGCTGAAGGCAGACGCTTAACCAACTAAGCCACTCCCGGCCTCATATATAGAATTTGGGAAAGTCTTGTTGAGATGTGTATTTTAGCTCAATATTTTTAAAGACTTTATTGACTTATTAGAGACAAAAAGAGCAAAGGAGAGCACGGGCAGGGGAAAGAGGGAGAAGTAGGCTCCCCACTGAGCAGGAAGCCGGATGTGGGGCTCTATCCCAGGACCCTGGGTTCACGATTGAGCCGAAAGAAGACTCTTTTAGCTTATTATTACATTGAGAATTAATTCATTTCTGTTGAATATTATGTGGAAGCTCCTTAATTGCACAGATTTTTGGAAAATGGCAAGTTCGTTCTCATTTGCCTCAAGTTCTGCCAATTTATGGGAGAATAAGATCTCACTTCTTGCTTTAACTTTTGACGAATTGGCAAATGTGACTAGCAGCTAGATGGCAATGCCTACATCCCCATCCTCCCCTTAAGGTATGTTCCACACCTTAGAACCTGGTATCTGAAAGTCAATGCACCTTTGCATTACAAAAGTAGTCTTAGTCAATATTAATGTGAAAGAGAATAACTGTATATACCTATAAGGTACTGACTTTGAATTTTACCTACTTCTCTTCTGTCACATAAAATTAATGTTTTTTATTTTTCTCAACCAATTAAATGAAAAAGCAATTTTTAGCATACAAATCCCTCAAAAGCGGGCAGTGGGCCTGATGGAGTCCATGAACCATAGTTTGCCAACTTCTGCTCTTGCTTTTCTAGACAGACTGAATTCAGAGTCTCAACTATGAGTTAAGCAGGAATTATGACTTCATCTGCCAATCAGAGATTCAGAACAAGCACAATACTGGGACTGGCTTCATATCTAATATGCTGTCCATGATTCTCCAGCTAGAATTCAGATGCCCTGCTTCTAAATGTTGAGTTTCCTGCTGCTGTGATAGCACTATGAAGTGGTTCTTTCTGTTTTAAAGACTGAGTTTGAAGGCTAAGGGACTTCCTTCTGTCCTGTCGTCCCTCTCAAATCTTGTCTTGAGTTGTACAAGCCTGAGGGGAGAATGGTGCCAAGCTGTAGTGAATATGTTATCACAAGAGAATGAGTCAGTGCTTTGAGGATGACCTCTGTCCAATTCCACAGGCTCACCAAGAGAAGAACTGTCCATGTACTAATGAACTATATGGATGCACATCCTACCAACAAAATTCTATTCACAAGGTTCAGCAAACAAATATGCAAAGCTACCTTTCAGCCCTATTAATTCCCTATAGCTGGGCACATTAATGCAGTGCACAAATAGTGGTACTCTACAGAGCACTCCTGAATCCCCAGCCTCTGCTTCTTAACAAATATCTCTTGATTTCATCCCTATTGCTCAGAGCCCTCAAATAGGAGCTCTGCTCATGACCTCCATTGAAGAATAGCTTCAAACAAAAAAAGGGAGGGAGAAATATGGTATCTCCTAATCATGATAAAGACGATATTCTATACTCAGGTTTTCCAAGTGACTCTGTAAAGAGGTGACATGGCAACAAGGACAGGGCAATGACAACGGTAATGCCCTGATGCCATTGAGAAGAACACAGCCATTACATGCTTGTTAACAGGAGGCTGCTACCACTGGTATTCAAAGATGCACCTGCCCTCTCCTTATTCTCCTTGACAAACAATATTGACTTTTTTGGATAAAAAAGAGTAAAGGAAACCTCATCTAAGCTGGGAAGTTACTACACATACCATTCTATGGTTAGAGTCTGCATAACCAACAGGAAGAAGAAATGTAAGAATTCTCTCGACAAGGAAGGACATTTTTCATGTAGGAATTCACTTCCTGCTTGTAAGAAAAAGAGGGATGATCTCCCCCTGCAAGCAACAACCACTGCTTGCAGCCAATGAGAAATCACCACAACCTCAAACTGTCCTTCTCCAGTGAGCATTCGTAAAAAAAAAATCCTCCCCAATCTCCTCCTAATGCATAATAAAAGTGGACATTCCTTTTACCTCTTCAGACACAGTGGCGCTTTGCCATAGTTTGCTTTGTCCTGAATTGCAATTCTTCTCCTTTTCCCAAGTAAGCTTATTTTGTTCGTAAAATAACTGGCTATTTTTTGTTTAAAGTTGACAAGTGCACTAGTAGAATTATTAATTCAGAATTATGATAAAATTAAATATTCTTAGTAAGGAGGCAGGGAGAAGGACAGAGGGAGATGAGGAGACAGAATCTTAAGCAGTCTCCTCACTCCACGCAGAGCCTGATGCAGAGCTGAATGTCACGTCCCTGAAATTTTGACCTGAGCTGAAATCAAGAGTCTGATGATGAACAGACCGAGCCACCCAGGTGTGCCATCACTGCTGATTTTTAATGTCAACAAGTCAGTAAAGCAACCTCTCTAGGGCCCTGGTCAGGAATATGAAGCTACCATTGTAGGACATCTCTAAGGAAGGGGGCCTGGTTTAGCTCCTTGGTTCCTAGAGCCCTGTCAATTCCATAGGTTTTCAGTGTCATAGAAAACAAAGAGAAAGACAAAATACTGTCTTTGATGGAGACATAATTTGGTCATTCATTTTTTTAAATTTTCCTAACCTATCAGGAACAAGTTGATTTTAAAACTTTTATGGAAGTTTAATGGACAAATAAAAGTAAAACCAACATTTAAAAACAAAGTTGTAGAACTACAAGACCACAGAATGAGCAAAAATCTATTACCTATTTTATATATTTATTATTTATTTATGGTTAACATACAACATTAGTTTCAGGTATACAACATAGTGATTGAACATTTCTATACCTTATGCAATGCTCATCTCGATATGAGTTACCATCTGTCACCATACAAAGTTATTAAATATCATTGGCTATATTCTCTATGCTGTACCTTACATCCCCATGACTTATTTATTTTAGAACTGGAAGTATTACCTATTCTTTGATACAGTTTTTTCCCCGTAAGTGCATCACAGGATGAATAAAAATGATTCTGTTATGGTATACATTGGCTTTACAAATATGTTTGAATCCCCCAAACTATTTCTTTTAGATTAGATCATATGGAGAATAATCTTTCAACATTTTTTATAAAAAGTTAATGTTGATATGAAGATATAAAAAGATAACATGAAAAAGAATAAATAGATCAATATCACCTATAAACATAAATGCATAAATGTAGATAACATTTTAATATTTTCTTCCCCTTATATTATAAAAATATGGTGACAAGATATAATAAATTTCAAGAATATTAGGAATTAGCAAGAATATAAAAATGTTTCAACATTCGATAGCTTATATGAATAAAATGGTGGTTTTCTTTTTGTCTGATTTTAAATCATGTGGAAATAATTAAGAGAGCTTGGCATTTGTACAGGGAATTCTTGGAAGGTTGAGCATGATACAGCCTCTGACTCATGTGCAAAATGCACCCACAGAACACAGAGCACTGGTTCTCTCAGCCCCAGAGCCACTGAGGGGGAGAACAGATTTCCCAGACCTTCTGAGGTCAGGAGTGTAAAGGTTCATCTCCAAGTGCTGGTTGTGTGCTATGATGGGAATTCACCTTCAGGGCTGTGTCTGGACACAGGGACATTTATAGCCACCCTCTGAGCAACAATATGGGAGCAACTGTGGGTCCTGACAGGCTGCCAGTGGGAGAGGGGACATCTGAGATGCTGTGGATCTTGATCTAAGAAAAAATAGGACAAACAGACCCCTTTCACTCCAAAGAATCCCACAGGCTTGCAATGTAAAGCTCAAATAAAAAAATCACAAGGTACTCAAGATTGAAGGTGATTCACAATAACCCGCTTCCCACCTGGGCAACTCTGTAGAAGTCTTCTGGGAAGAGCAGCTCTGGGGCATTTTATGTTGAACCAAGTGAGTGATGATACTGGGAGCCCCAGGGAGCCCAGATGATCTACTGATGTAATCATAATATAGTGGGTTCTGAATAAAACCTTTTCAATCACAAAGGTTGATGAGATAAAGGTACGTAACACACTTTTACACATATTTCTAATTTTCAAGTAAAAACAGTTAACGGACTAAGAATGAAGTAAGCATCTAATTTGCACCAAATACATTTCACCCAAACTTAGGGTCATTTATGAGAATAAAAAAATAATGGTATTAATCATAACACTGTATCTGCGTGTGGGTTGGGGGGCTTGCTTCCCAGGCATTGGCTCCTTCCCTCTCCTCCGCTGGGGCTCACGGCATCTATTTGAGGTAAGGTATGAAGATGGAGCCTTACAGGCCTTTCTAGAGCATAATGTCCCAGAAAACCCACAGTCAAAAGTGTGTATTCATAGGAAAAGTTAGGTCATAGAGAGTCATCTTCTTTTCATTTCTCACTCTTAGGAGGAAGACCCCCTGTTCTAATCACATATTCTTAGACTCTGAGGACAAACAAGGAGCACAAAATATAGAGACTTTTTTTCCTGACAAACAGCGGGGTGAAGCTCCCCTGGGACAGGATGCGAACCCTGCATGTGTGTGATCCCCCAAGAGGCACTGGTTCTGCACATGTCTTGGACCTGCCCAACCCCTCAGTGATTTGCATGTTTCCCCCAGAGCCCATTTCCGCTCTTCAGCATCTTCATGAAGAGGCTGCTCAGACAAGGGGCAAAAAAGAGCCTCAGGTTGGACCTCGGATCGAACAAGGAAGTCCTGACCCAACTCCTCTGCCTTCTGCTGGCCTGCCTCCCAGGTGAGGAGGGGAGTGCAGGGGACATCCCCGAGATGTTGGGAGTCCTCTCCTCCTGATTGGGGGATCTCCCCAGGGATCCTCCTTGTGGATTCCTGACCCGGAGTCTCCCCTTCTCTCAGAAACCACGGTGCTCTCAGATTAGGGGACCAGGGCCGCAAGAATCTTCTGGAAGGAATGTGGAGTGGGACTTGGTAAACAATGGTGACTTTGTGTTTTGCTTCCTACCCAGCTTCCCGCAGGCACACGGGGCTGACCCAGGCTCCAGCCTTCTCTCCCTGTCCCTGAGAGAGGGAGAGTCCATCACCTGCAGGGCCAAGGAGATTGTCAGGATTACTTGAGCTGATATCAGCAGAAACCAGGCCAGGCTCCTAAGCATCTCATCTATGATGCTGATAACCTCAAGTCTGGTGTTCCAGACCAGTTCTCTGCCATTTAGTCAGAGAGAGAATTCATCCTCAAAATCAGCTCAGTAGAGGCTGAGGATGCTGCCAATTATTACTGCCAGCAGGAGTATATCCTTCCTCCCATGGTGTTACAGACTCTAGCAATAACCATCTATGGGCTGGGTGGGGACCGCAGGGGGAGCAGTGGGCTGTGCTCACTGTGGTTCCAGCAGCTGCGTTCTAATCTGGGTCTATTCATCTGGGCAGGAGCTGCTTTGGGGAAGGACTAGCAGGGCTCAAGGATCAAGGGACTTTGTCCTTCAAAAGCTTCCTTTCTTGATGACACAAATCCCAAACCTCAGAAATTCTAAAATGAAATTTCTCTTGCAGGCCTGCGACAGAATTCATCCATGGAATGGACCTTGAATCCTATCTCTGATAAACACTCTGTGAAGTAGGCAAAAAAAGGGAATCCACATCCAAGCAAACACTACTAATACTACTAATACTGCTATGACTAATACTAGTATCGCAAATACTAGTACTACGAACGTTAGTAATAATACTTCTGGCACCACTACTGGAATGCTACTACTACTAATAAAACTAATAAACATCAACAACTACACTGTCAACTGCCATCGAATGAAATCTTGAGGACTTACTATGTGTCAAATACTGTACAAAGGACTCATTCATCTAGCACAATTCATCTCATTATCATCCTCTAGAGTTGAGAAGTCAGGGATTCTCAGAGTATACATTACTCAACATGCCAGTGGTTGTAAAGGAAGAAGACGGAAAAAGAATCTGTTATTTTGACTCCATAATTTCTACTCATTATTTAACTACATTCATTAAGAAAAAAATTAGTATGACTAAAAACAGGTCAAGGCAGAGACTGTCTCTAGCATCCCAAAAGCTCCCTCAGGCTCCTTCCCTGTCAATTCCATGCCCACCCCCCACACACATACTACTAGAGGCCACTCCCTTCTGTTTTCTATCCACATTAAGCAGATACTCTCTGTTTTGAACTTCATATAAGTGGAATTATACAGTACATACTGTTCTGATGTCTTGCTTCTTTGGATCAATGTGTTCTTTGAACTTCGTTTCTGTTGTTGGTGTGGCCATAATTCATTCTTTTCCTGCTGAATAGTTCACTCTACATATATATATATCTCAATTTAATTCATAGGAATAGTGCAGAAGTCTTGTGACATAATTAGAAAAGTGGTCAGACCTCCGTGTATTTCAGGCATTTCTTAAGACAGTGTCCCTTTTATTTTTGGATGATCTTTGCACACATTACACAGCATCTGTCTAATAGAGAAAATATCCATGCAGCTATTCTTACCATAGATCCATACAACATACTTTTGTTTTCTATTTTATTATATTATACTCTGATTTAATCTATTAATCAAGCTTTTATTATTAAAACATACGATCATGACACTCATTCTTAGCCCATGAACAGATAAAATCCTTCATTTTATAAAATACTTGTTATGCCTGAGTTTTTGCATCTGAGAGACTACCAAGGAGCCAAGCACCAATGCAATCACATGAGGATTTACTTGACAAGCTTAAGCCTGGGCCCAAGTATACCTGACACAGTGGAGTAGGGACTTGGACCCCTAGCCATATTACAGTCAAAGTTTTTAAAAGCAGAGTAGGAGTGAACTCAGCGGTGGGTGAGGACAAAAGGGGTGTTCAGAAGGGCTATCAGGGTAAAGAAGACTGTCAGGATATTGAAGGCCTGGTTACTATCAAGCCAAGGCCATTTTTCCCTTTAATGAGGCACTAGCATGAAGACAATTGGGAGTTTCCTGGTGGAATGTCACATTCTTGCTATCAAGCGTCCTTGTTAGTGAGATTTGGGTTTAGAAGAAATTTAACTTTATTTACATTTCCTTCTACCTCAGCCTCCTTCAGTTTTGTTTATGGAGGGGAGGGTGACATTAGGGCTTAAGGAACTGAGTTATTTGTCTCTGGAAATTGGGCTAGACTCAAGGTGGGTACAGCCTTGTTTTTCTTGACCTCCACATACTGCCCAGGGGGATATTTCTCAGTGTGACATTTTATAGAGGCCTGATGCCCAGAAACCTGAAAGTATGCTACAGCAGGTCCCCCAACGTGATGGGGGTAATTTTCCCTTCCTGTGAGTCATGGGTCAAGTATTAAAGAACTAGAGAAAAAAAGAAAAAGACAATATAAGGATTATGTAAGAAAGAAGAACAACCCATGATGTTTTAACCTATTTTGGGTGAGGTTTTGATACTGGGTGGTAAAAAGAAACACAATGAACAGGTCTGGTAGGCTTGATTGAAACCCTAAGCAATTAGTATAGATCAAGACAAAATAATTCTGTGTTTAGGAATTGTGAGTTGGTTGCTGAAAAACAGCCTTAGATCCTAATGTGGTTGTGGATGAGACATACTTGGATTAGTTCTAATTTTTGTCTTCCATGTGTCTCTCTATGAGGTTCCTCAGTATACTTATGATGACCATGATTTTGGGAACACTGAACACAGTAGTGATAGTAATAAAATAAAAAATAAAATATGTTATGTGTTTGATAGAGTGCCAAATACCTTGCTTTTGTTTAAACTGCAAACAGAACCATTGCTATCCGAGTTTCAAAGACAGGGAAACTGAGACAAAGGGAAGTTAAGTGAACAGGATCAATATCACACTTCCATAAGCAATGCGGCTTTGTTCCCAACCAAATGGGGTGACTTCAGGGACTTCTCTGATAATATCAGGACATTTGGATGGATAATGTCTGACTGTCAGAAAGCTCTAACTCCTGCTGTGATGACAATTCATTTGGAAGTTGGAGTAGCATTGATAAAACTGCTTCCTTGAAATGTACAAAAAGATTGGGAATGTGAGAGTTGAATGTCTTCTGTTTTCTTCTCAATGGGCTTGTGCCAAACACCATCTGGAGGAGTTTAAGTGATAGGTAAGGCAGGAGGACACAGGAGAGATATTCTTCCCTCAGACTGAGCCTTCAGCATCCTCTGCCATCACCACCTGGGGATGGGTTGCTCAAGGGCAAAGAAGAGGAAGGAAATGGTCTTGGGAGCTGGAAGCCCAAAAGGCCCTTTGCAGCCCACCCTGCTGTCCCGAGCCCATGTTAATGCCTGGGTCAGTGCTCTGGGGGGAGATCTGCCTCAGTGAGGACACAGATTGAACCAGGGAAGCCCCAGATATCTGCAACACATATAATCATCAAATAGCTTCTAATAAGCCTAGAAAAATAACTAGTACAAGTAAGGGGGGAAAAAAGAGTCACAATAAGCATGTACTTCTGCAAAGATGTTAAGTAATAATATACAAAGCCAGTAAATTTGATCACTAATGAAGAAACTGCCCATGAAAATCTCACTGTGTTGTTGCTATGGCACAACCAGATGGGCTAATGTTGAGCAAACTGCCAATGTCCTCAGTCCTTCTCAAGTGGGAGTCTCCATGCCACCCTACAGTTGTGGTGAGGCTGAAGAGCTAGTGGACATTTCACGGGCTGCTGCTGAAATGTGTATTAGCACATTCATGTCGGAAAGTTGTTTGTGATTATCTACAAATGAGGAATATATGCACACCCTGGGACTCAGTACTTTTTAACTCTGATATACCCAACAGAATTGAGAGTGTACATGCTCAAGGAATGTCATGACAACATTGCTTATGACAACCCTAAACTGGAAACAACCAGTTACTGATCTAGAGTGATAGTTTTGAAACCAGTGACAATTTCTATGTCGCCCAAATTACCAATCTTTCATATGCAGTACTCTTCGTGTCTTATCTGAAAAGTCATTTCATACCTCAAATTGATAAATATATTACTACTTATTATTTTTGTAAGCTTTATCACTGGACTTCAGTTCTATAATCTAGCTGAATTGGGTTCTTGGACATGATACAGAGTAGGGGATCTGATTTCATTTTTCTTTCAGTAGGAATGTCCACTTGAACCATCCCACTATAATAAAAAGAATGTTCCTTTGTTAATTGTCTTAGGAGCCACATGTCACAAATTAAGCATCCCCATAGATATATGTCTATTTGCGGACTATGTTTCATTCCCCTGGTCTCTCTTATGTCTTTATGGCAATACTATTGTACCCTAATTACTGTGACTATAAATAAGTCTTTTCAAAAAAAGATTTCATTTATTTATTTGAGAGAGAGTGAATACAAGCTGTGGGGGGGAGGGGCAGAGGGAGAGGGAGAATCAGACTCCCCACTGAGCAGGGAGCCAGACGCAGGTCTCCTTCCCAAGACCCTGAGATCATGACATGAGCAAAAAGGCAGATGATTAACTGACTGAGCCACCCAGAAGCCCCATGTGTATTTAAATAAGTCTTAATGGACAATGGAGTATTCCCTCAACATTGTTACTTTTCAAAATTATCTTGGATCTTTTCAGCTCAGAATTCTCCATACATTTTACAATGTGCAAAATAAAGTAACTGGGTTATTTTTGGAAGTACAGTGAAACTAAGGATCAGTATGTTGAGATCGACATATTGAGTCTTCAGATGCATGAAAGTGTAATATTTCTCCATTTATTCAGGTCTCCTTTACTTTCTCTTAGCAAAGTGTTATTATCTTTGGGTCTGTATGGTGCGTGGACCCTGGTAGGTAACAATAACATGTCCTCTCATACACACGTTCAGCTTACCATTTATTATTTTTATTTTTTATTTATATTTATTAATTGCCAAAGCAATAAATTATCCTTAAAAAATGTTTGCTTTATGTCTGTCTCCATTACTAAAATTCAGTTTCCCATTTGGACAATCTGTGATTTCATTAGCTATGCAAAAGTCAACACAAATACAGGACTTAATATAATCCATGCAAATGTGTGTATGTATTTGGGATTTTCAGAGGAGGTTCTTTGGGATGAAGGATCAGTTTCTTGGAGAAAGATTCTCTCAGGCACATGTCTAACATCATGAGACCCTCTGTGATTCCCAATCCCAGCTTCCATGGCAAGAACACTCGGAGAATCATTTCCCTTCCACCTTCCTCGTCTCAGGCGGAGCACAGAGCAGCAGAAAGCAGAGAGTAGAGACAGAGATCCCAACTTGCTCTGAGACCTGACCTGTCCCACCTCACCAGTCCGCTCTGGCTGGGATGCATGAAGAGCCACTCAGCAAGGTGAGGACCAAAGCAGATTCACTTTAGAGAAGAAACTGCATGGTCCGGAAACAGATGTGCTCTTCCTCCTTCTTCCATGTAAGCCACAGAATTGGATATGCTTGAAGACACATGTAGTCATTTCCTGTACAGGGAAACCTCGGCCAATATGACTGGGACACGGACAGGGTGGTCCCTCTCTGCACCATTCTAGCAGATGCAAATGAAGCTGGGGCCATCCTAGAAGCAAGGCTGGAAAATCCTAGAGACACTAGAATACTGCAAACCAGAAATGTATTTAAAGAGGTGCCAAAATATAAGATTTCAATCTCCTGCCGTTATTCCTTATCACAAAGAAATTAGAGTGTAAAGCCTGGTGAAGGAGTGTGAAGGTCATTATTTGAATATAAACAAAGCCTACTTCTTTCTTTGGCACAGCCTCCATAACATCTCAGTAGAGCAGGGTTTAGAGAGCTCCCAGGCTGGTGAACACATTGACAAATGGAGGGTGACACATCCCAATGCCATGGGGACAGAAGCTGCTACACTCAGGATCCTCCCAGTCCCCACTGTGTATCTCTCCATCTAGCTCTTCATCTGAACCTTTATCATATTTTTTAATAACCTGGGAAACATAAGTAGGTGTATCTCGAAGTGATGTGAGCTGCTCTAGCAAATTAATCACACCTGAGGAGGGAATCATGGAACCCCGAGTCTATTGCTGGTCAGAGACAGAGGTCCCTTCTTCACTCCCATTAGATGATGACACTCCTTTTGGTCTAGTCCTTCTCAAGTGGGAGTCTCCATGCCACCCTACAGAGCCCGGGGCAGCTGCTTTGGAGGATGAAGTGTGGGCATAAATCCACTGAGAAGACACAGAGCCAAGATGCTGTGCCCCTGAGGAAACTCCCTCTTGAAAGTGCTTGGTGTCCTCCACACAGCTGGTCAGGGACCGCCACCTGGCTTCTGTGCATTGGAGCTTCTCCAACCCCAGGTGGTTCCTTGTGCTCAGGGTCTGTAACAGTGGGAACACCTTCTCCACAATGTGCGGGGACATCAATCTCCTCCAGAAACATACACATGGGATGGATATAGATCCAGATTTGAGGTCTTCCCTGAACAAAGCTAAAGTCCTTTTTGTTTCCTGTCACAAACTTAAAAAATTCTTCTAACAAAAAGAGGCTTCTAAAAAAAATAGACTCTCCATACATTCCCTAAAGAACAAAAATAAAAGTGAAATTGAGGGAATCTGAGGACAAAGGAGAAACCGCTATGAAAAGGCCTGCACCTCTGCAGGTGCATCACGCCTGCATGAAGGTACAGCAGGAGAGGAAACGATGACATCCAGGTAAGGATCTGACCCGTGTGTCCCCAGTCATGTCCACTCTGGAGGGTGACCACAGGGCTTCACCCCGTGGGGGACTGGCTTAGGCTTTTGTTCTACTGCATCCCAGCTCCACTCACATTCTGCACAATCCCTCATTCTCCTTCCGCAGATGTTGATGTCAAGAACATTCCCCAGCCAGTGTTGCACATGCTATACTCGATGTAAGTCTGCTTTCCAGGGAACAATGCTTGTGAACAGTAACATCAGAGAGTAGCACAGAACACATGGTCAGAATTACCTACATAGGCAGAAGCTGTCCATTTTCAAAAATGCACAGGGACAGAATGATGTCAGAAAGAGAGAATGTGGCAGTAGACAGTTGAGCACATGTTATGAGAAATTAAGCCAATGTGCTGACCCTCAGATATTTTGTCTCTCTAACTGGCAAACTCTAGTTCAGGTTGCTGAAGCCTAAAGTCACAGCTTCTGACTCAGTTCCTAGACCTAAGTCAGTTCCTATCTCAAGCACATTGACTCATGGGAAGGCCAGGTCTCAAAGGAAAGACCTTAAGGTTTTGCCATAGACGTATGGAGAAAATCTTGCTTCCTTATTTTCCCTAAGGAACTCAGGGCTTAAGGCTTGAGCTCTGAATGTGTCCTCTCTGCCCTAATGAGAAAGCTCTCTGTTAGAAGGACACATGGGGGAAGGCAGTGCTCTAGTGGAGGAGACAAGGAACAAACTATCCACAGAGAAAAAGCAAACACACAAACATGGAAACAACCCATCTCAAATTAAAGCAGTGGAAGAATATTTTTTAACTGACAAGAAAGCTGTAGGACTTCTTGAGAATCCTCGGGACAGAAGTTCCATCCCTCACAGGAGATATTTCGGGGTTGGGGATGCAAACTGCTACACAGAGTTAAGAGTTTATTAAAATGAGGGATTATGAGGTGGCCTGTGGTCAAAGGCAACTTCTCTCTCACTTTCCCCAATTAGAGTGTGGTGACTGGGCACTGCCCAAGGATTAGCATCGATATAGGAATAACCTTCACAGCCGACATCAGATATTGCTCCCATTTCCTCACAGGACTCACATGAATCTCAGCTCTAGAAAATTTATTTCCCTATTAGTTATTCCAAAAAGTGCAAAGAAAAGAAATGACAATATTGGGAAGGAATTCAGATTATGTATACAGAGATCAGGGCTTTCAAATAACTTATAAAGTCAGAAGATCAACACATTCACATATACATGGGAGCCTCCTGGAGCCAAAACTATTCTCTGCAAGTTCATCCTCTAGTGGGTGAATATTTGCAGTTATTTAGAAAAGGTGACCCATTTCAGTTACAGGTCCCAAAAATCTACCCAACATCTCCTGTTGGAGACCCTCCCTCTGCTAAGTGGTACTGAGAACTTGCATTTTGGCTCAGTCAGGACACAGGTCTGTTGTCCCTCAACTTCACCAAAGCATTGTAAGTTTGTGCTGTCTGGCTTGAGAAATGTATAGATCAAGTTCTACAGAATGTATGACAGCATCACATTCCCACTCATACACCCTGACCCCAGAATAAATGGATTCACATAAACAAAGCAGCAAGAGAACTGACCCAAGGGACACAAATCACACACTGGCTTCCACTTTTATGGATTCCAAAGGGACATCCCCTGGCAAAGAGACAAAAGTGCAATGAAACCCACCTGTGTAAGTCCTTGCTCATTGAGGTGACGGTGCTCAAGATTAAAAACTCCTAGAGTCCTGTTCCCCTCTTGGACCTCATGGAGGTTCTTCTTACACCCCTTACAGATGCTGATGATTTCTGTGTGGTGTGCACTGGCCAATGGTGACGACGTCACTTTTATAGTCCAGGGTACATCAAAGTTCCTACATACACAGGAGATAAAGACTCCTCTGAGGAATTAGGAACAGTCTTCAGTCTACAGGTACTAGAGGAAAATTTCAAAGCCTTTTCTGTCAAGAAAGAACTTTTAGTAGGTTTTGTATTTTTTAGGTATTTCAGGGCAAGAAATTATGAGATAAACAACCAAACACAAAAGGAGACTTTTAAAGTTTTCATGTTAAGTTTTGTATGAAATGTTAGTATTTTTGAAATCAAAGATTCGTAGGAATACGTTTTACAAAAAATAGTTTCAAAACTGATACACAGTAAATAAACATAACAGATGAATAATTTTCAGCCAGATTTCCACACATTGAGGTTTCACATAGGATAATGGGTAATGTCATTCTGATTTTTTTATTTTTTTAGAATATTTGACACACAGTGTTAGGTGATGTAATTCTTTTTTATTTTTTTAAACTTTTTAAAAAAGATTTTATTTATTTATTTGACAGAGAGAGAGAGAGCACAAGTAGGCGGAGCGGTAGGCAGAGGGAGAGGGAGAAGTGGGCTCTCCCGGACTAGGGAGACTGATGTGGGGCTCGATCCCAGGAACCTGTGATCATGACCTGAGCCAAAGGCAGCCACCTAACTGACTGATCCACCCAGCCACCCAGGTAATGTAATTCTTAATTTAACATGTGCAATGAATAGTTTTCAAACTCATATTAAGATTTATAATATTATCATATATTTTATTTTTTTGGTTTTTTTTCCTGATTTTTTTCATTTCCAGTGGTTTAACTTTCTGAATCATTCACCAGCAGGGTTCATTAGAAGGGCCGGCATCTTCAAGAGTAAGATTCAGGATTGCATGGCTAGTACTCTAAGAAAATATCAAGGAAGAAAACACATGAAAGAGTAAATAAAATGACAGCTAGTAACATACGGGACATGGGCTATTAGTCCTAGTTCTATCTCAACCTATCATCAGCACCCAAGTCCCTCCATAGAGTTCAGGGTTTACTTTCAGTACCATTGTTACATAATAATTCTTCCAACTATGGTACAAAATTGCACTCTAGGAGGATTTCCTAGAAGATATTCAGACCGAGATTTGTTGTGTAACCTTGCCTAGACTTGCATGTGTTCAGTAACTCTTCAATTCAGTATGACCTTGGATTTGAATTACCTGAGATCTAACAGAATTACAAATTCTATTCCTTCAGTTTCTCCAGGATTTTGTTTGCCCGACAGTGTCTTGAGTTGTGAGGTATTTGAGGTTGACACAACACTCACCAACACCTGACTAACAACTACATCAGGCTGATACACAGAGAAGCATCAGGTTATGTCCCAACTTTAATGAAGGATGGTTGGTAAACTGATGCCCCAAGCAGCTCTGACCCCACACCCTCTTCCACAGTGACTGTGATTTACCCGAGACACCAGAAAATGTCTGTCATAGGTACAGGTGACCTCAAATTATTAGAAGTTTTATCCTGTCCTTGCCATTCTCACCTGCAGAATCTCATTGTGAACTACAGACTCAGAGCTGTGGATGCTGAACATAAAAGCCAGTGAGAGACACAACTTCTCACACAGAACTAACAAGGAACCAGACCCCTGACAGAAACTGGTTACACATGAAGAGGAAGCCTCTGTGTGGGAAGGGAAAATATTGTTTTCTGGGAAATGGGAAACATTATTCATTCTGTCCATCCTCATAGGCAATGCTGAGTTAAGAAATCTCTTTGTTCTGGGGTGTGTGTGTGTGTGTGTGTATATGCACGCATGCGTACCTTATCTAATATATAAATCATATGGTGTGTATGTGTCTATCCATCTGTCTGTCTTGTCTATCTATCCATCTATCTGTCTCTCTGGGAAGAGAGAGAGTAGTATGACAGGATACACACCAGGTTGTAACAGATGGTTACCACAAACTTCATACTCACTGCCTGAGGCATAAAATTCTGTCTTCTCTCTTGTTCTCTTCTACAGGACTATGAGCTCTCCTCCTGTAAGTGAGAGATTCCTTTCTACCTGTCACGTTCTTCTCACATGCATCTTCTCCAAGAGTAGATAATTCATGAGGTCACTGAGTGAGTTTAATTCATTAATAAATCATTAATAAATTGTCTAAAACCATTAACTTGGAAACAGCAGATCCCAGGGATCCCTGAACCATCTCCAGTTCATCCTGGGATCTGGAGATCGCCGGCCAATCACCTGGAGTGGGAGTGGGAGTGGAAGCTGTTTCCTTCTGGACATTAGCTGACAGGAATCCAAGCAGGATGGCCATTCGCCTGCCAGAAATGGACTCTGGACACATGTGCCTGTATCTTCAGGGTCTCTGGAGCTTTCTCAGAAGGCAGGGCTATGAGCACTGTGTCCTGCCACAGATCCTGATTATCACAGGGACATCCTGCTTCCCACACAGGCAGTAAGGAATTTGTCTCTGTTTGTTTTCCTCCAAACACAGAAGGCATTTTAAGTTACTGCTCTCCCAGGAGAGGGACCTGTACCCTGACTTTGGCTCTTTCTACTCTGCCACACCCACCATGGGATTTGCATATTTTTCCTGGGAAGGACCTTGCCTTGGAAGTCTGACATAAAGGTCAGCTCTGACCTTGTGTTTACTTACTAGAACTCATCAGTTCAGCTTCTCAAAATGAGGTTCTCTTCTCAGATCCTGGGGCTGCTGATGCTCTGGGTCCCAGGTAAGAGCAGAGGGAGGATGAAGAAGGAGATTGCAGTGAGAAGGGGGAGCTGTCTGGGTGTGTTAGTCCCTATGTGTGTTTTGTCCAGGGGTGAGATTGACTTAAAATAGGGGAATTTGGTTTTGAGATCAGTGAAAATTATGAGGAAACTATAGGGAATGAGGAACAGTGCTTCAGTGAGATGCTGAAAAAAAAGTGAGGTCACTCTGTGCCCTGCAATTCTTGGATTATCCATGAAGATTGGAAATATTTAGAGGAGGAATCAACTCACAATATATGATTTAGCCTATTATCAATGAAATTTAAAATTATAAAAATGGCTTATAATGTTTCTCCACAACCTGTACTTATCTCTCATTATTTTAGGACCAAATGGTGAGGTCGTGATGACACAAACCCCACCCTTGCTGTCCATCACCCCTGGAGAGCTGGCCTCCATCTCCTGTAGGGCCAGTCAGAGCCTCGTACACAGTAATGGAAACACCTATTTGAGTTGGTACCTGCAGAAGCCAGGCCAGTCGCCACAGCTCCTCATCTATAAGGTTTCCAGCCATTTCACTGGGGTCCCAGACAGGTTCAATGGCAGCGGGTCAGGGACAGATTTCACCCTGACAATCAGCAGGGTGGAGGCTGACGATGTGGGAGTTTATTACTGTCAGCAAGGTATACAGTATCCTCTCACAGTGGTTCAGGCCTAAACACAAACCTCTTTTTGGCAGTCCCCACTGGGCACATGTGTTGCCTGAGCAGGGAGCCGGCACAGCAGAGGCTCTGAGCTGGTGTCAGAGGCAGGTGCTGGGCAACTCAGGGCAGTAACATGCAGCTGAGTGCTCTGGACCGAGTCTGGGCCCCTGGGTGCCAACAGCCTCAGCGGGGCACAGCCAGATCCAGAAGGCACATGGTCACCTATGGGCTGAGCAGTGAGCTGCCAGGGACAACCGCCCTGAACTTCACCCTGACTCTCCTAGTCTGTGTATGGGTCAGGGATGGTGACTCAGCCTGAGCATCAGAAACCTGAGCCATTTATATGAAAACACAATTACATTCACTTGGAGCTAAACATGTTTGTTATATTTTCATTAAGAGACTATTTGTTATCATTTGGAATTTATTACTTTTTGTTTTCCCAAATTATGAACACCCGCTTTCCCAATTAAATAATGGCTCTGTTACAATGTTGTCTGGATATCATTCTATACACCCTATCCCGACAGGAAATACACATGAGAAAAATTAGAAAAATTGTTTGGTGGTCAAACACCCAAATAGACTGTTGTAAATTCATAGCAAATATAAGCTCCTCCTCCTGTTGAGAAGTAGGTGGCATATACATACATATATTGAAATACCACTCAGCCAAAGGTATGATATCTTGTTATTTGCAACAACATGGATGAACCTACAAAGTATAAAGCTAAGGAAAACAATTCAGACTGAGAAAGACAAATACCATATGCGTTCATTTATATGTAGAATCTACAAACAAAAATAAAAAAGCCACAAACGCAAATTGACCCATGAATAAAGAGAACATTGACATGATTAGTTAACGTTGTGCGAATGTGCACTCAACTCACACCTCTCTTATGTACAGAACAGACCATTTCAATAAGGATCAACAATATTCCTGTCCCCTTTAGTCTTCTATCCTCTCCATCTCTCATGTGTATCAAACATCCACAGAGAAAAAAGAAACACATAAATAAACAATCAAGCTATCTCACATTCAAGCAGTGGAAGGATATTTTACTGACAAGAAAGCTGTAGGAATTCATGAGAACTCCTCAGGACATCCTCCATCCGTCACAGGAGACACTTTGGGTCTGGGGATGCAAATTGCTACATAGAGTTAAAAGTTTATTAAAATGAGGGAATATGAGGTGGCTTGTGGATAAAGGGAACTGTTGTCTCACTTCAACTAGACTGGGGTGACTAGGGGCCCTGCCCAAGGATTAGCATCGATGCAGGAATAACCTTCACAGCCAACTTAAGACATTGCTCCCACTTCTTCAAAGAACTCACATGAATCTCAGCTCTAGAAAATTTATTTACTTATTTACTTATTCCAAAAGTTGCAAAGAAGAGAAATGACAATATTGGGAAGGAATTCAGATTATGTATATGGAGATCAGGGTTTTGAAATATCTAGATCTTTGAATCTCATAATGACCTGCTTCATATGGTTCAGAAATAACTTAAAAGTCAGAAGATCAACACACTTACAGATATATGCGAGCCACTGGGAGCCAAAATTATTCCCTTAAGTTCATCCTCTTGGAGGTAAATATTTGCAGTTATTTAGAAAAGGTGACCCATTTCAGTTACAGGTCCCAAAAATCTACTCAACAGACTCCTGTTGGGGAAGCTCCCTTTGCTGGGTGACAGAGAACTTCCATTTGGGCTCAGTCAGGACACAGGTCTGTTGTCCCTCAACTTCACCAAAGCATTATAAGTTTGTGCTGTTTGGCTTGAGAAAATGTATAGATCAAGTCCTACAGAATGTATAACAGCATCACACTCCTCATATACACACCCTGACCCCAGAATAATGGACTCACATAAACAAAGCAGCAAAAGAATCACCCCAAGGGACACAAATCACACACTGGCTTCCAGTTTTATGGATTGCAAAGGGACATCCCCTGGCAAAGAGACAAAAAAATGCAACAAAACCCACCTGCGTAAGACCTTGCTCATTGAGGTTACAGTAGTCAAGATTAGAGACTCCTAGAGTCTTGGTCCCCGCCTGGATCTCATGCAGGTTCTTCTTACACCACTTACAGATACCTATGATTTTTGTGTGGTGTGCAGTGACCAACAGTGATGAAGTCACTTTTATAGTCCAGGGTACAACAAAGTTCTTACATACACAGGAGATAAAGACTCCTCTTAGGATTTAGGAACAGTCTTTCTTCAGTCTACAGGCAGCAGAGGAAAATTTCAAAACCTCCTCTGTCAATAAAGAACTTTTAGAAGGTTTTGTATTTTTTAGGTATTTCAGGGCAAGAAATTATTAGATAAACAACCAAACACAGAAGGAGACTTTTAAAGTTTTCATGTTAAGCTTTGTAGGAAATAGTAATATTTTTGAAGTTCAAACATTCTTAGGTATATATTATATAAAATATAGTTTCAAAACTAATACACAGTAAATAAACATGATGGATGAATAATTTTCAACAAGATTTCCACACATTGAGATTTTGCATATGATAATGGGTAATGTGATTCTGATTTTCTTTGGTATATTTGACACACAGTTTTAGATATTGTGATTCTTAATTTAATATGTGTAATGAATAGTTTTCAAACTCAAGATTTGTAATATTATCTTATATTTTCCTTTTTGTTTTTTTTTTTTCCTGATTTCTTTCACTTCCAGTGGTTTAACTTTCTGAATCATTCACCATCAGGATTCATTAGGAGGGCCAGCATTTTCAAGAATAAGATTCAGGATTGCTTGGCTAGCACTCTAAGAAAAGATCAAGGGAGAAAATACATGAAAGAGTAAATAAAATGACAACTAGTAACATACAGGACATGGGCTATTAGTTCTTAGTTCTATCACAACTTGTCATCAGCACCCAAGTCCCTCCATAGAGTTCAGGGTTTACTTTCAGTACCATTGTTACATAATAATTCTTCCAACTATGGTACAAAATCGCACTCTAGGTGGAGTTCCTAGAAGATATTCAGACCAAGATTTGTTGTGTAATCTTGCCTGGACTTGCTTGTATTCAGTAACTCTTCAATTCAGTATCACCTTGGATTTGAAATACCTGAGATCTAACAGAAGTACAAATTCTATTCCTTCAGTTTCTCCAGGATTCCAAACAACTCAGGGTCTTTTTTCTTTTGCATCAGAAAAAACCTTTTCAAAATTAAAAATTATTGAAAAATATTTCAGGTCTTGTATTTGACAAAAGACAGTGTTATTTGCAATTATATATGGAAACTGAGTTTGCTAAAAGTACAAATTTTGATGCCATAATAAATGGAATTGCAGAAAAGCAATCCAGAAAAATCTTATACTCAGTCAAAATATCAAATTAATAAAGTCTTACCATATATTATACATATTTATTGTATTATTTAAAATGATAATACACAAATATTATTCTTGCAAGTTCATCTGTCTGGAAGTTTATCGCAAGTTTATGGTAATATTTGCAAGTTTATTGCCAGTATAATTTTGCCAGTTCTAACACAAGTATTATTTCTGTAAATATTTATTTGTCTCTATTTGCTCTAGCCCTGTGGGTCTGAGAACTTCAGCCCTGCTGGCCAACAGAGCCAGGTGGTCAAGGGGTGCCAGGGCACCAGAGCACAAGCTCTTTCCAGGGAGACACCAGGGACCTGGAGCTGGGCAGAAAGAAAATGCAGAGTACAAACACAAGCTTACCTGAATTCCAGAGAGGAATGCAGTCAGCCCATAGATGTGTTCTAAATTGGAAGCCTAACTGTCAGCCTTTAAGATCTGAAAATATGCTTCTTTGAGGGTAAGACTGGGAGGTGGGCGGTTCTGACTGCTCCCTGTTTCTTTGTTTACTGTTGTCTTGGGGGGTCCCCACGCACTGCCCCAAAGGCTTCCAGATCTATGCGTTTTGGGGCTGGTTCCTCAGGTGGAATTTTTGCAAGTTGGGACTCAAGAAGTTGGGTCCAAACCCTTTGCTCTTCAGGGAGAAGCTGGGAATTACAAGATCCCTTCCAATGGTATATGGTTCTGTTGGAGGTGGAGTTCATGGCAAGAATGTGTCCCAGCTTTGTGCACGTGATTCAATGTGGGTATGACCTCTTTAACCCAATGTGTAGGAGTCCCTTGGCTAGTTTCTGGGTGTCTCACAGTGGGAGTTGTCCCATGTGTAGCTGTAGGTTCCACATGTCCATGGGAGGAGGTGAATTCAGAAGCCTCCTGGAACATTGACGCTGAACAAGAACTTCTTTTTCCTTCGATTCTTATGGAATATGTTTGGATCAAGGATATAAAAAATTTCCTCTATTTTGTTTTAGCATCATTAACACATAGGGCTATCCTTTTTCAGTTCTACAACATAGTGATTCAACAAGTTTATACATTATTCTATAGCCACATCTGTCACCATACACTACTATTACAATACCATTGACTCGATTCCTTATGCTGTGAAAATATGAAATAAATAAATAAATAAATAAATAAATAAATAAATAAATAATTCTTCTTTCTGAACTTTCATTTTTCTGGAGAGCTGGTTATCCAACACTGACTAGCACAATAATGGTGCAATGTAGGCTATCACTGTTTTGTCATGGTTCCCTTTTTTCTATTTATACCACCACTTTATTTCTACCAAAAGGTTTTTAATCCTGATGAAGTCCCAATAGTTCATTTTTTTGCCTTTGTTTCCCTGGCCTTTGGAGACACATCTAGCAAGAAGTTGCTGTGGCCCAGGTCTCAGAGGTTGCTGCCTGTGTTCTCCTCTAGGATTTTGGTGGATTCCTGTCTCACATTGAGTTCTTTCATCCATTTTGAGTCTATTTTTGTGTACAGTCTAAGAAACTGGTCCAGTTTCATTCTCCTGCAAGAAGATGTCCAATTTTCCTAACATCATTCGTTGGGGAGATTTTCACTTTTTCCTTTGGGTATTCTTTCATGCTTTGTCGAAGATTACTTGACCATAGAGTTGAGGGCCCATTTCTGCTTTCTCTATTCTGTTCCATGGGTCTATGTGTCTGTTTTTGTGCCAATACCATACTGTCTTGATGATGACAGCTTTGTAATAGAACTTGAAGTCTGGAATTGTGATGCTGCCAGCTTTGCTTTTCTTTTACAACATTGCTTTGGCTATTGGGGGTCTGTTCTGGTTCCATTTAAATTTTAGGATTATTTATTCCAGAGGAAGATACAAATCAGCAGGGTGTGAGTGAGGAAGTCCTGGCTTATAAGTCTCTGCAGTCCTTCCATTTGTGTAAGGTAGGTGGGCATAGGAGAGGGAAGGTTCTCAGTGCTTTTGTGAGGTGTGTGTACATCTGGTCCGGGGCATTATTTATGGGTTCCTGTCCAGACAGGTGTAATTCAATCCCGTTAGCAAAGAAAGCCTTACACGGCAGTGCAAAAAGTAACTTTGTTATAAGAATGACCTAAGTGGGGGGTGGGCACCTGGGTGGTTCAGTCAGTTAAGTGTTCACTCTCAACTCAGGTCATGATCCCAGGGACCTAGGATCGAGCCCCATGACTGTCTCTCTGCTCAGCAGAAAGCCTGCTTCTCCCTCTGCCTGCCCTCTGCCTACTTGTGCTCTCTCTCTCTGGCAGATAAATAAATAAAAATCTTAAACAAGCAAAAACAAAGCAAAAGTAATGCTCTGGAGGAATGGCATCACATCTGCACCTTTCCCTTCACTACCCAAGCTGCTGCCAAAACGGAGCCCACTGAGAACCGATTCATTCCCCAGACCCTGTTCCTCCTCTTCCCTCTGAAGGTCAAGCGTCTTCTACAGTCACCAAGCCCAGGCACTACAGACAGCCACGGTGAGGTCTCTCACACTCAGAAGCAGAGACCATGACCTTCAGGGTATCCCAGGAAGCATGCTGGGCCCACAGCTGGAGTTTTTGTTGCTGTCTCCAACAATGTGGGAGGGTGGTTGCCCCCTGCTGGCAATAGTAATGGGCTGCACCTTAAGTCTCCAGAGCCTCTGATGGTGAGACAGTTACGAGTTCCCACCCACATTCAATTCCCAGGGTTTTGTGGTTGCAGAGGAAGAAGCAAAACAGCAGTGGGTGGGTGAGGGAGTCCTGGCTTAGAAGTCCCTGTGGTCCTTCCACCTGGAGAAGCTAGGCAGGTAGAGGAGAGGGAAGGTTCTCAAGGCTTTTGGGAGGCTTGTGGACCTCTGGACCAGGGCATCACTTACACGTCCCTGTCCAGACAGCTTAATTCAACCCCATTACCAAAGAAAGGGGCACTGTGGGAGGTGAGTTTCCTCTGCGGTAAGAATCTGCTGTACAGGGGTGCCTGGGTGGCTCAGTGGGTTAAAGTCTCTGCCTTCAGCTCAGGTCATGATCCCAGGGTCCTGAGATCAAGCCCCACATCGGGCTCCCTGCTCATGGGGGAGCCTGCTTCCCACACTCCCACTCCCTGTGCTCGTGTTCCCTCTCTCACTGTGTCTCCCTCTGTCAAATAAATAAATAAAATATTTTAAAAAAAAAAGAATCTGCTGTACATAATTTCCATCAGCAAATCCCAGTCCACACAGGTGCACCTCCTCTTTCCCTGGCCACTGCTGAACTAAGCCCTTGTCCATACATTAAGGTCTTTGTAAAGACCTCTGAACCTCCAAAGCGTAGGGAAACTAGAACCCCAGTGTGTGATCTGGAGCCTAGATATATACAAGGATGTTCCAGAAATGACAGGCCCTGTCTCCCTTTAGAGAAGAGAACCCATCCTCACCCACCTAGAAAACTGAGCCAAAATATTTAACTTTCCCTCTGAAACTGAATGATACACAGCCCTTGGCTCATTAGCACAGTAAGACATTTAGGTCTCTACACCATGCTGGTTTTAAAAGGATCCTAAGTTTTGAGGGGCTAGAATATATATTCCATTGATTTCCACTCTAATCTTTATATTTCCTTCATTCTACCTACTTGGATTTTGTTTGCTCTTTATTTTCTAGGTTCCTAGGGAAGGAGCTTAGGCCATTTCTATGAGATGGTTCTTTCTTTCCCAATTCAGGCATTTTTCAAATTAGTTGTCTAATATTATTTCTTTATCAATTTATTACAAATTTAACACAAAGCCGTGAGAAACATTGGCTATTTCTTCAGTTGGGAAGCAACAGGAGAAATATGAGAAGCTAGAAGGGAAACATGGTTCTGAGGGGTGGGTCTGATGCTATTCATGATCCATTACCTGGGGAGATTTTGTACTTGATGTCCTAGGCACCAGAGACTCTTGGGAGAAAAGAATTTGGAAATAAACAAACAAACAAAAAGCCTTATGTAAGTGCCACATTTGTAGCAGACAGACCGGGGAGGAAGGGGCATGACAACTACATGCCCTCCCATTCAGTGTGGGCAGAGCCTGTGAATTCCTCCTAGACCATGCAATATTGCAGAGGGAAAGAGAATTGGCAGATGTAAATACCATCCCAAATCAGTTGATTCTGAGTTAATTAAAATGGAGATTATGCTGGGTGAACCTCACTAAATCAAGATGAAGCCTTGAAGGGAGGAACTAAGATCTCTCTCTTGAGAATGGATTTCCCCTTGCTGCTATGATTTGTAAGGATCTCACATGTCAGGAATGTTGAGTGGCCTGTAGGATATTGATGTGACCACCGGCCTGCAGCCACCAAAGTTCAGGACCTTTAGTCAGATAGTCACAAAGAAAATAATCCTTCCCACACCTTGAAATGACCTTGGAAACAGATTCTTCAAGCCTCTGGATGAGAAGAAAGTTTAGCCAACACATTGTTTCATCCTGGAAGACCCCAAGAAGAGAACCAGCTAAACCCTGCCCAGAAGCCTGACTCCTAGAAACTATGTGATGATCAATGTGTGTTTTAGCCACTAAGTTTGTGCTAACTTTTTGCGGGGCAATATAAAAGGAATAGGACAGTAAAATTTTTATGTGGTGACACACTGTTACAAGCTTAGAAACTAATGGGAATCTGAGGACACTGACATGTTATAGGGCACTATTTTTCAGTTTCCCCAGCTCCCCCTGGGGAAGATACAGAAGCCCAAGGGAGGCCAAGGTAGGGGTGGAGACAGATATGAAAACTGACCGTTCAATCTTTGTCACTGTGCACACTCAGGCTTCTGGAGTTCACTCTACCTGTAATGTTCTAGAAAGCAGAAAAAGAAGACAAGAAAAGACCTTGGCTAGATACATGATGGGTATCATAGAAAAAGGACATAAAAATCAGACAAGGAGAAAAGGACAAGTAAATATATCTAGGACAGAAGAAGTCATTTTTGAGAAAGACACAGAGATGGAGAAACCTGAATCAAAGGAGCACAGACAACTACATCCAGTTCTTAGTTTCTGAACAACATGGAGGGTGACTATGTGAGCTCCATAGTCATATGATCATTAAATTATAAAACAGATTATGTGGAAAACACAAACACACAGATACATGTCAGTCTGAAATCTTCCTCTCTCATAGTCTGACCCTCTTACCCAAACCACCCAGAGACCCTGGGTCATGAGGAGGGACAACTGAGGGATGGAGACTTACTGAGCAGCCACCTGGGGAGGGTTTTGTTTACACCCAGAACACCATGGGAGGAGTCTCCTTGCTCTGCTGGCTGACAGTAATAACTGGCAGCATCGCCATCCTCCACGGGATCAATCATAAGACTGATCTCAGGGCCAGACCCACTGCCACTGAACTGGGCCGGGACCCAAGACACTCAACTGGATGCTTTATAAGTCAGGATTCTTGGATGCTGTCCTGATTTTTGTTGATACCATGTAATATAGTGTGTAATGCCCAAAATGTCACCAACTTTCTGACTGGTCTTGCAAGAGATGGTGGCCTTCTGCCCTGGAGACACGGTCAAAGAGGCTGGAGACTGGGTCAGCACAATGTCCCCAGTGCAACCTGGAATGAGAAACGCAACAAATTTGACAGACGTACTGAGAGTATCCCAGTGGAGGCCCACAGCACTGATGACCTTGTAGTCAAAGTCATGGACAACACTATGAGGAACCAGAAAACAATAAGTAACTGGGCAATGGAACGCCACACCAAATGCTTGAATTCCAGCCACCAAGAACTGAGAGACACCAAAATCATCGTGGCCACAGTGAGTTTACCCACCATTTCTCCGAGTGCCCTCCTCTCACCTGGAGCAGGATCCACAGCAGGGGAGCCCCGGACACCATCTCGGAGAGCTGGACCGGAGGCTGCTACTCCAGGGCCCGGACCAGCTGCCTTTAAGGATGCTGAGAGCAGCCTGTGGTTTTGTCTCATGACACAACATGCAAAACTACTCAGAAGAGCTTGAGGTTGGGCGCAAAGGGGACAGCTGCTCACAGAACCCCTGTGGGACTTTGGGTTGCCAGAAATTTCCAAGTATAGCTCAAGCATGTCCCAAGGGATTTGGGGACCAATTTCTTAAATCTTTGTCTTCTAGTCTGAGATGCCACGTGGGACAGTGCTCTGGGCTCTCTTACTATGAGGATACAGGTTATTTCAGAAACACTCATAATCCCTAGAATTACCACAATAATGTATTTCAAGTTGTGATTATTGTCTGGAACAGAAAGCCATGAGATTATAAAAGAATGAACCAGGGTGGCCTGGTTCTGATGGGGAGAGGAAGTTGGCCCCACTGAGTAAAAGACCTTCAAATGAAGTCCTGACATGTCCTCAGGACCTGGAAAGCATGAGAGGGCTGAGCATGGAACCTTGGTGAAGGCTGGGAACAGACACTAATTATGGAACTTGCCTCGGTGTGGAGAAGCCCGGGACTGTATCTGCTCAGTCCTGGAAACCAATGTCATGTCCCCCTTGAAGCCCTCCCAGACAGAGCAGTCACTCCTACTCAGAGTGGAGAACCCCCTGTGCCTAACTTCACGTTCACCCGGCCTCTAACATTGACGTGTCATGTGCAGGAACCGTGACAAAGCCAAGAAGACAAACCCGTGTGAATTCCAGCTCCCAGGACAAGAGCACATCCTCTATCAGCTCAACACTTTCTCATGAACTAATTCTTCATCTTCTACAAAGTGCCCTCCTAAGTGGCTCCCAGTGACTTTTCTCAGACAGGAGCAGGCTGAGCCACATGTGATTTACCATCGCCTAACCAATCATTCTACTTGTTTGTCATCTGTCAGGGGGAGGGCCAGGCAAGGGCAGGCGGCCCAGGGGAGTGGCTGGTGGCAGCATCACCAGGTACCAACACGACCTTGGACTCTGCCAGTTCTGCCTTCATCCTCCATGGGGATTTGTATCAACCTCCCACCCCTATTGCCTCCATCACAGGCCTGATGCTGCTCATTGGGTCTTTTCCATGGAGAGGATGTGAGCAGCCTTGGGAGGGAGAGAGGCAGCCTGATGGTGCCAGATCCTCAGGCACCTGCTCTTACGGTCCGGGTGAGAGAATGTCCCCAAGTTGAGAGTTCCCTCAGGGGGGACCCTCGTGCTCCTGAGAAGAGTGGTAATGGGAGGGGACAGGAAATGAATGCCACCAACTGCACAGGCTTGCTTAGTGCCTGGCCTCACCTTGGGAGGCCCACTCTGGCTCTAACAGAAACACAGCATCTCTGCATCAGCCCAGTGTGCCTCTGATGGCAGCTTCTGGTGGGCACATGACACTGTCCCAAGCTGCCAGGTCCCTGGCCGTTCCCCAGGAGAGAGTATCCATCAGCTGCAAGGCCAGCGAGAAGCCCCTCCACACAGCCAGGAAGCACTGCTTAGCCTGCACCAGCACAGACAGAAGGCTCTCACTTATTGCCCTTCCACCTCAGTTAATGGTGTGCCTGCCCATTCAGAGGCAGCGGCTCTAGGACAGACTTGACTCATACCATCTGCAGCCTGCAAGCTAATGACAATATGGTTGACTTCTGTCATACAACATCAGGATGTACCATCATAATGACAGGACCCCACATCAGACTTCAGCCCTCTCTCTGAGTCTCCTGCTAGTCATGACAGCCCTAGTCTGGCCCTCTCCAATCAGGTCCTTATGATGTTTCCCATCACCTCCAACAGCCGTCCCCACGCAGAACCTCCTATCTACTGGAAGTTTGTAGTCACCATATGCTGAGCATTCCTATTTCCTGACTTTGCCATTCAAATTTTAATCCAGAAAAAACATCTCACAAAGGAGAAAACACTAAATCTCGGTCTATCCTTGCACTAGAACCAATGCACATCATTTTTTTCCCAACATATTTTTAACATTAAAAGAAAAGACTTCTAGGGCAAAACCAGGAGCAAGAGCAGGCTCCTTTTGTCACTAGAAAACATTTTAAATTTGGAAAGAACAGCAAAGCAGGTTTTAAGAGGGTGGCAAACAAAAAATATGGAAGACAGGAGAGATAAAGGACTCACCACCTGAACACATTCTCCCCCGATGCTCCCCACCAAACCACTGAGATGCAAAGTAGCCCCCTGTCTCTTCTAAAAGTGCCCAGAGATTCTGCGTTTCCCCAGCAGCCTGCTCACCGAGCTTTTATCACCCCCTTCAGCCACTTCTAGAGACTTCTAGGCCTGCCTAGAAACTGGAAGTTTGTTTAAAATCAAGATAGGTAGACTATGCCACTCTAGTATCACTCCTTATTGCAGACAAACACCAGCCCCATGGTCTCTCCCAGTTTCTGGAATATTTTAGCACCCACCTCATACAGCCTCTCACACCCTGTCACAATTCCTGGTGGTTTCACTGTGTTCAGAATATGAACCTTCCATTGTTTGGCTGACCCTCCTCCAATTGTCTCTTCCCCACCCAATCTTGATCAGTCCCGCTCATGGCCATGCCTTACGTGTGCCATCAGAAAATCATGACAAGTTCTCCATCATTACAATGCTGAGCATCTCAGGGGTGCCTGGGTGGCTCAGTCAATTGAGCCTCTACCTTCAGCTCAGGCCATGGTCCTGGGGTTCTGGACCTGAATGCCCAAGGGATGACTTTAAAGAAAAAGGTGACAAGTGGTGAAAAAAGGTGCTGAGGCACAGTATCCTGTGTTCCTAAAGTGACGGGTTTAAAATGAGTGAGGGAATCAGAGCGCCTGCGTGGCTCAGTCTTTTGAGCATCTAACTCTTGGTTTTGGCTCAGGTCATAATCTCAGTCATGTGAGATGGAACGGGCATCAGGTCCCCACTCAACATGGTGTCTGCCTGAGAGTCTCACCATCTCCCCTGGCCCCTCCCCACCAGCAATAAATAGATAGATAAAATCTTTTAAAAAAGAAAAAAAAATGAAAGAATTGCCTTTGTGAGAATGAGTAAGCCTGGGATAAATGGAGAAGAGAGAGAAGGGAGGTAGGAAAGGAGCTGGAGCAGAAATGAATGTGCAGGACACTGCCCAGGAAGGCTGGGAAACAGGGCCCATGGTAGGAAAAGCGAGAGGAACACTACCTTCCACGTGGGAGATTCTGAAGAGGAGAGCTCAAAGGTTTCGTCCTGGGAAGGTTCAGAGTGGGAAAGTGTTGGAGGGTGAAGAAAAGGGAATAAGGAAGAGAAATGTCCCAGAGCCAAGAGGAGCAGGAAGGGAGAACTGATCTGCCGGGTGGAAAGTTCGCAGCCCTTTGTCAGAGGCTAAAGACAGACTTTCCTGGCTCACTTCTGTCGTGGGACCCTGAGAAACACGTAGCTTCCTGAAGCACAAAAACTCCTGACAGCATCACTAAGACATCTTCACAGCATTTGTCATTCTAACGTCCCACAAAAAGGGATGTTTGGGTGCCTCAGTCCATTAAGTGTCTGTCTTCAGCTCAGGTCATGATCCCAGCCTCCTGGGATCGAGTCCTGCATTGGGTTCCCTGCTCAGTGGGGAGCCTGCTTCTCCCTCTGCCTCCTGCTCACCCTGCTCTGTTCTCTCTCTCTCTCTCTCTCTGGCAAATTAATAAATAAAATCTTTTTTTAAAAAGGGGTGGGGGATGCAGGAAAAGTCTGACCCCTTCATTTTCTGCTGGGCCTTACAAGCTCTGCAAGGAGAAAGTCAGGAGAAGTGACTTCTCAGGCAGATAGGTGAACACACATGTTCAGTGCTGAGCGAAGAGGAAGCAGCTGCTGCAGCAAAGCCTCACTGATCCGCGGCCCCAGGGAGCAGGTTTGTGTTCGAGGCTGAAGCACTGTGGGTAGATAGTTATTATACTGCTGGCAGTAATAGTGCCCCACATCTTCGGCCTGGAGGTTGCTGATGCTGAGGGTGAAGTCTGTCCCAGACCCACTGCCGCTGAACCGGTCTGGGATGCCCGTGGCCCTGCTGGATGCACCATAGATGAGGAGCCTGGGAGCCTGTCCAGGTTTCTGCTGGTACCAGGCTACGTTGCTGTAAACACCCTGACTGGCTCTGCAGTTCATGGTGACCCGCTGACCTGGAGACACAGCCAGGGAGCCTGGAGACTGAGTCATCGTGATGTCCCCATGGACACCTGCAATCAGAAAAATGGTGATACAGACACCCTTTATCCCAGTCATGCTGAAATATGTCATTGCAAACGTGCTTCCTAATGGTACCACATGGCAGTACATCGTTGGGTCTATTTTGGAAATAACCAATGTTTCTCATTATGTATCTTAAAAAGTTGTTTAAAATAACACTACTCCAGAAGGACTATGGCACATTTCAGCTTCTCACCTGAGACCCACAGCAACAAGGATAGGAGGACCTGCCTCTGTGACGCCATCTTTGCTGCCCTGCCTGCCCGACGCAGTTCACCTCACGCAGCAAAGGCCCCTTTTATACAGCCTGAGCCTCTGGTCTGGGCCTGGAGGGGCTTATGCAAAGCAGTCAGGGAGAACAGAAGCAAATCTCATAAGCAGTGGGTTGTGAAAGTACCCAGTGGAAATCTAAGGAGCCAAAAATAACTTCAAAATAGAGTTGTATGACAGGAACACACAAAAGAAAACTTAGAAGCTCTGAGAACAACTTAGTTCTAAAATGACAAACTGCTACAAGATCGAATGAAGAGCTTCCATTTTCAATTTAAAAATGTCTTTAAATGGATACAGTGTCCAGAATTGATGAACTTGGCTCTTCATATCAATAACCCTGGTAAAATAACAAATCATGCTGGGAAACAAATAATAGGAGGCAGGGAGGGACAAAAGAATTGGAAGGCACAAAAAGAAAGTGGAGAACTTTGGGCCCAACTTTTTATAAAACCTCTGACTGGAAAACATCAAGCTCTGAAGCATTTTCTCCTGCAGATGGGTAAGGATGAGGCAAACACTTGACCTCGGTCCCAGGCTGTGCAAGGACCAGAGAGATGAGAGATGGAAGACAGGCCCAGAATTTCCTCACTCAGGGAGACATGTGGGACCTTCATTGGACCTAAGGGAAGACTGAATCTTGAATTTTCATTATTCTATCTTTACAGCTCAATATTTCATTTCAATATTTCTGTTTTGTGTTGAATTAACCAATGAGTGAAATCTAGGTGCTTTCAAGAAACTTCAGTCCCCTCCAGGGGTTTGAGAAGTCAGCTCAGTGTTGCATGGGCACCATACAAACGTCCCTGCACCTGTTCCTTGTCCTGCTGTTCCTTCTTAAACAGAGGGAAGGGGGCAGGGGTGGGATTCCCTTAAGATGCCAAGCAGGCAGTCCCGGTGAGGAGGGCAGAGGTTGTGGAGGCTTCAATAGCACTGCAAGTCAAACCACAACACTTCTGCCATCTTTCCTCTGAGTGGGGCAGATGCCTGAGTCTTCCTCTGGCAGGTAGCACCCTGGCTGTTCCATGGGTCCCCGTGGCCACTGCACCTCTTCGTGACATGAGCCATTTCCTAAACCCAGATAGAGTCTGTATCAAGCAGAAACTACCTGGGGATCCACACCTCACCCTCAAAAAGTGTCCATGCGCCCATCATTCCACCTCTCAATTTGCCTCTGATGATGGTTAATTTTATGTGTCAACTTAAGTAGGCTAGGGCACCCAGTGGAGCGGTCAATGCCCATTGAGATGTTGCTGCCAAGGTATTTTTTAGTGTGATGAACATCTACATCAGTAGCTCTTATCACAACACAGAGTCCCCGCCCATGCTTGTCCAAATTATCATTTTCTGTATATTCAAGGAGCCCGAGCTATGTGCATCTGCCTCCCCTCCCGGATCCCATTCTGGGGGTCAGCCCTGCCTGGAGCGGGAGGGGATGGGAGACAAGGCTGTAGCTCTTGGCGTACAGAAAAGAAGGGCCATATTCTTGATGAACATAGATGCAAAAATCCTCCACAAAATATTAGGAAACCAAATTCAACAATATGTTAAAAGGATCATATACCATGATCAAGAAGGATTTATTCCAGAGATGCGAGACTGGTTCAATATCCATAAATCAATCAGCATGTTATGTCACATTAACAAAATTAAGGGTAAAAATCATAAGATTTTTCTCAACAGATGTGGAAAAACTATTTGATAAAATTCAGTATGTATTGACAAAAAAAAAAAAAAACAAGAAATAAGAAATACCAAGTATTATAGAGGATAAGGAGAAATACCCTCAGGTATTGTTGCTGGGGATGAAAATTGGTGCAGCCACTATGGAAAACAGTATGGAGTTTCCTCAGAAACTTAAAAATAGAACCACCCTATGACCAAGCTATTCCACTTCTGGGTATTTGAAAATATATATGCACCACTGGGTCCATTGCAACATTATTAAAACAGCCATGATATGGAAACAACCTAATGTTCACTGATGGATAAATAGATAAAAATGATGTGTTATACATGTGTACACACACAATGAAATACTACTCAGCCATGAAAGGGAAGGGAATCTTGCCATTTGGGACGACATGGATGAAACTTGAAAGTAATATGCTAAGTGAAATAAGGAAGACAGAGAAAGATATTATGTATATTATCACTTCCATGTAAAATCTAAAAAACCCAAATACATAGAAACAGAGAATAGATTGGTGGTTGCCAGGGGTTGGGTGGTGAGATACATAGGGGAGATGTTGATCACAGAGTACAAACTTCTATATATAAAATAATTTCTAGGGCTGCCTGGGTGGCTCAGTGGGTTAAAGCTTCTGCCTTCAGCTCAGGTCATGATCTCAGGGTCCTGGGATGGAGTCCCACATTGGGCTCTCTGCTAGGCAGGGAGCCTGCTTCCTCCTCCCTGTCTCTCTCTCTCTCTCTGTTTGCCTCTCTGCCTACTTGTGATCTCTCTCTGTCAAATAAATAAAATCTTAAGAAAAAAAATAATAATAATGGTCTGATGGTCTCTTGTACAGCATGGAGACTGCAGTTAACAGTATTATATTGTACTTGAAGGTTACTAAGAGACTAGACCTTCAATGTTCACACCACAAAAAAAGTAAATAAGTAAAGCAAGAAGGATAATTATGTGAAGTGAAGGTTGCATTAACTATCCTTATGTTGGTAACCATTTCACAATATAAACATAGATCAAATTATCACATTGTGTAAAACTTAGACTTACACAATATTATATGTCAATTATATCTAGAAAAAAAATGTTGATGTCATTTCCATCTGGCCCCCATGGTTTCTGAATAGAAATCCTCTGTCATTCAAGGTGTTTTCCTCTCCGGGTAAGTGTGATTTTTCTCTTTCAGCCTATGATATGTTTCCCTTTTCCTTTAGTGCTCAGAAATTTTAGTACAATGTGTCTGGACATATATTTCTTCAGGATTATGCTGTTGGGGGTCTGCTAAATGTGAAAATTTTTCAGCAATCACTTGTTCAAAATATATTTCATCTCCATCCTTTCTTCCCTCTTTCTAGGATTCCAGTGGCACAAATGTTAGATCTTTTTTTGGTCCCATGTATCCCAGATACTGTGGGGTTTTGTTGTTGTTGGTTTTGAATTGGGCTTTTGTTTTGTTTTGTTTTGTTTTGTTTTTAGCTTAGTTTCTCTTTTTGGTTTAGGCTGGGTAATTTCTTGCCTCTGATCTTTCCTCCTTTACCCTTCTACTCTCCTCCTTCCAGAGACTTCCTAGCCAGGCATCCCATAAGGCATCCTTGTTCTTACTTCAAGCCACTTCCTCAGCCACATTAAGTCAATGACCATTTGGACTCTTTGAGCATCTACTAACCAAACATCTTATTTCATTGCAGGATGGTATGAGAGCTTTCCAGGTTAACTTACATCAACATATCATGTGAACCTGGGCAGAACCTGGAATCCTTTCTCTGTTATTAGCTGGTTGGCAGGCCCTGTGTCTTTAATCAGATGTGGTAAGAAACAAAGACAGGAAAGCTATTACAATGCAGTAAAAAGTTTTTATTATATGCATAGTCCCCTGGAAACAGAACACATAGCATGCCACCTGGCGACAGGTAGTACCGAGGTGAAAAGAGCATACAGAGAGAAGTACTGCTGGCCTGTTTTTTTTTTTAAATGCATATTTCATGAGAAGTAATGGAGAAGCAAAGCCAACAAGCTACTTAGATATAAGATTGGAGAGTGAAAATTTCAGGAGGCTGCAGACTATAGGTGTGCCCCTTGTCCTCTGGTACCCAGGGGGATTTGGGTAGAGGGAAATGTCACAGGTTGCTGGTCTCATTGAATGGAAGAGAGAAAGGATTGGGGCTCAGGATTGTCTGGCTTGCATATCAAATGTATGCCCTTGGGCAAGTCTTTTACTGCCTCTGGGAATTAGCTAATTTTGGGAGAGGCAGTCCCTTCCTTGCAACAAGATTGCAGAAATAAGAAAATGCATTAAATATAAAGTCTCATGAGACTGAAAATAGGAGCTCATGCAGGGGTGTTTGGGCAAAAGTGGTGAGTATTGTGGTGATCTAAAACTCTTGTCCCATAAATTAAGTGTGGCCGCTGAATCTGCTTGAGTCCAATACTAAAGAAAATACTTTCTCCTTCCTGAGTTGACTGCTGCTGGGCTCCACCCAATCTTACAATCTGGTTTGTCTGACAGGTATGGTTTAGGACGAACAGCACTGTCACATAGTTAATTGATGTACTGCAGACAGGTCTACCGGGGTTTGTGCTACGATGGAAACTACTTGTTGAACAGTGAATATGTTGTATTTGATAAGGGCCAAGTCTTGCCAAAGAACTCAGAAGGCTATCCTAGGAGTCTTCATCTGGGCTTGCCAGAGTGTCCACACCAACCTTCCCAGACACAGATCCACATACCATCCAATGACTGGAGAGTTCAGAGGGCCCATGTGATAGGACCAGTTGCATCATGACCTAAACCTGATAGAGAGTCCTTCCTGACTCTGTCCCCACTCTACACTAGTGACTTCAGAATTATCTGAAAAATGGAATGGTGTAGTTTATCCAATTCTGGATTGTGTTATCTCAACACTCAACACTCAACACTCAACACTCAACAAGATACTGTGTTTCAAACTCAGTGGTCGGAGGTACAAGATGCAAATACTTGTAATTTACCTCAGAGAGGATGTGCCCGCCTACTTCAGATATCTGGACCCCTGACATAGCCACCAGGGAGGTGTGCCGCATGAATTTTTGTAGGGTTTGCATTCCACTGTTGGAGCACATGTGTTTTTGCAAGTTAGCGAAGTCCTCACCATTTCTTGCTCATCGTGTGCAATTAACAGATGCGTAATTGATAGAGTATGGCCTGGCAGGATGCTCTGTGGGATGTTTATACAACACACAGTAGCAGAGAACAGGGAGTCAACATAATCTGGGCCTAGACTGAGGATGTGACCTGCTCTTCACTGTGGGTGAAAGCAAAGTCCACCAGAGGACTTCATTAGATCATATGCCATGCCCCTGCTGGTAGACCTTGTCTTTGGCCAAGCATGGGGTAAGTGCTTTGAAAACCTCCACATGGCCAGAAGAGGGAGACTTAACACATCCAGAGAAGAATGGGGTCCAGTGGGGGGATCTGACAAACTTAATTTTTCATTATTTAAGCAATATGAATGCCCCATAATTTGCATATCTTCTTCCTTTTAGATCTGAAGTGTTTCTGCCTCTCAGAGTCTTATAACAGAGTCTCTGGGTGTGTTGCATGAACACACTGGACCTATCAAAAGCAGCAAGATGGTGACTCCCTCACAGCTTCTTGGCCTTCTGCTCCTCTGGGTTCCAGGTGAGAATATTTGGACAAAGCAGGTTAAAGTGGGGGTATGATTTTCCATCCCTGATTTTCTTTCTTCATTGGGAATCTTTCCAAAGATAAATTTCACTTATTTTATAAATAAGTAGTATTCTCTGTCCTACCTAAGTAGATACTGATGACTTCCATGTACATATCTTGAGACTCTGCTAATGTTTCCTGTGTGGTTTCAGCCTCCCATGGCAAGATTGTGCTGACCCAGTCTCCTGCCATCCTATTCATGCCTCCAAAAGAAGTAGTCACCATCACCTGCTGGGCCAGTCAGAACATTAACAAGTGGTTAGCCTGGTATCAGCAGAAGCCAGGGAGAGCTCCTAAGCTCCTGATCTATGAAGCATCCAAGTTGGAAACTGGGGTCCCATCAGAATTCAGTGGCAGTGGGTCTGTGACAGACTTCACTCTCACCATCAGCAGCCTGGAGCCTGAAGATGCTTGGACCTACTACTGCCTGCAGTCTAACAGCTACCCACCCACAGTGTTACAGGTCAGAGCATAAACCACCAGGGAAGCAGATGTGAGGGGCTGGGCTGCCCCCACTGCTCCTTTGATGCCTGCACCTGCTCAGACAGTTTCTCAGAGGCAGCCGCAATTTGGAGGTCACAGGGGCTTTGGGAGAAAGGCAAGGAGGCTCCTCAGCCCCCTGACTGACTCCCTTTCCCTCAGATCATTACACCCAAGGAGTGTGGGTCAAGGCATCTGCTGGGGTTTATGCAGCAAAAGAGAAGCCACTCTAGGTATTCCAAGCAGAAATTGCTTCCTGAAAGAAAGTAATGTCTAAATGTCACTCTTTCAAAGGCCTGGAATATAATAAGGGAAGCAGACACTAGAAACGGTGATTCCTCAGTGATCCACCATAAGTCAGAGAATTTATGCCATTGGAGATACAGGCTGCCTAACCACGTGGTCCTCAGGCCTGTCTAGGAGGGCCAGGGATGGAGTTGCTGATGCTCTAGCCACTGCGGCCCCTCGCCAGGTGATGCTCCGGTCTCTCACTTATCACTCACCTGCCTGTAGGTGCTGATGGAAGGCATTGAATCCTCCTCTTCTGACCTCCAGATCTAGGGTAAGGTGCCTCGTGAGCAACTCAGTAGGGAACCATAGAGGAAAGGGGGCTCTGGGAAATGTGCTTCCAGAAGAGATGGTGGTGATGGGGAGTTAACAGAAGACAGCCTGGGATGGTCACTGTTTTTACATCTCTCAGAAGTTGGCCAGTTAGGCGAAGGCCCCCCAATATGTTTGAATATGCTTCTAGCTACTGTCATTAGGTCATAACAAGGAGATTTTGCTAAGCATCTGAGAGAACAGAAGAATGAGGAAATTGTGTTATGTATATAGAAATAACTTGACAATGAAGGACTTTTGTGATTAAAAAAAAAACTCAATGTAGACGAAGCATTGTTCTTCTTAATATAAAATATCTTGTTGCTTAAAATTCTCTATATGCCAGAGCATCACTGACAACCCTGAAAGCTTATACAAATGTGAAGTAGCTGTCTCCACCTGATACCAACTCACATAGCTCACCATTTTAACAAGATGGCAGGAGAGCTGTATAAGGTTTAAGATGTTCTGCTGTAGAGCATTTTTACTTCCCCTAAAGTAGTCTTTCTTTAATTTTCTATTTTCATTTAAGACATTTCTATTGAAAGCCACCTGTTGAATTAAAGCCACATGTTGAAAACGCCTCCAATTTTGCTTTCTCATTCATACAAAATTAAATTAAAAACTTCTTTTTAGACTGTAAAGATTGAAAAATATAATTATTTGGAAACAACATGACCATGTATCTTAAAAATTAAATAGAGTAATGATCTGTAGAAATTTTTTATTTATTTATTTATTTTTAAATATTTTATTTATTTATTTGACAGAGAGAGGTCACAAGTAGACAGAGAGGCAGGCAGAGAGAGGGAGGGAAGCAGGCTCCCCACCAAGCAAAGAGCCCGATGCGGGACTCGATCCCAGGACCCTGAGATCATGACCTGAGCCGAAGGCAGCGGCTCAACCCACTGAGCCACCCAGGCGCCCCTGATCTGTAGAAATTTAAAGAATTATGAAGACCACAGTAAGAATAAAGCAAAATTATATGCAATTCTGCCAGAATAACTGGACGTAGATTTGTTTGTTTTGTGGCTTCTGTACCCTCCTACAGCTTGCCATGAGAATGATGTGCCATGGGTAGTCACCACCCTCTGTCTTGGCCCCAGATCAACCAGAATCTGTAGACTATAGAAACATTCATCTCCCTGCAGAAGAACCACACAGCTGAGACCTGTGTGCATTATCCAAATTATTGTCAACATGAACCTCCATGACTATAGAAACAAATGCTTAGTATGACAAGTCACTGAGTTTTTGACTGGTTTGTTAAAATAGTGTGTAAAATATGACTAATACAGTTTTTACAAATCTTCACATAGAAATTGACAGGTTTTATTAAACACAATGGCATAAAAAGAAATACTTGGAAATCCATTCATAAGGAGATACAAAACAGAGAAATGTTTAAAAAAATATTTGAATTAAAAGTGTAAAATTCACCCCATTGTAGAAACATCTAAATACGATTACTTAGAGTAATGGTGACAAATTGTGTAAAGCATTCAGACTTATTAAACGTGATTAAATCTAAAGTTCGTTCATATATATTCATTCATATATATGTGAATATATGTCCATATGCATATGTGTATAATATATGTACATGTAGATACATTTTTGATGTGTTTATACAATTATCTTATAAATTAAATGGATTAATATGACTCTAGCAACTCCCCATAAATAACTGGTGTCCAGGACCAGATATGATATAGTACTAACTGGCTTGAGGAATTTTCTTTACAATCTTGGTTTCTAATCATACACCAATTGGTATACTTATCTGAATATATATTTTCTCATGTAGTGGAGGTCCTAAGGGTTTGAATGGAGTTATTTTTCCTACAAACCATTACACCCCATGAAAGCACCATTATCTCTATGTCCACATTTATGTGATGAATTCCAGGTATGAGATATTATCCAATCTTTTTTTTTTCATTTTATGGCGACATCTATTAATACTCTCATGACATAGGTCACAGCTCTTGTAATTTACAGAGAAAATAACAACTAAATGAAACTATCAATCAACAAACGTAAAACAGACGGACTGAAAAATGAATTCATGGGTAGTACCACTTGTCCTCAAGTGGGACATAAGGGACAGAACTCAGCCTTCTAAGAGGAAGCATATCAGAATCTAGGGGAGGGGCAGTTATCAAGTTTGATCATTTAACAATATATGCTCAAATCTCAATTTCCTCCTACAAATATTAACATTTGTTTTATCAACAGTTGGTATATCTCTAAAATATGGGTTGAATGATTTCTCTGGCCTTGTTGGTGAATTAGAGGATAAAATTACAATTTAGAGATGCATAGTCAATGTGTTAAATATTTTAGACTGTTCCTTAGGTAATCATTTCCCCATATTTTTTACATAATTAACACTGAAGAAACTTGGATGAAATTGGAACAAGTTAACAGGTTGTTCTGTAGCCAGAAGAAACCAAGGGGGAAACAAGTCAACCTATGTCCTAAGAACTTTCAACAGAGAACCCCAGTGCACGGACCATTGGGGTAAATATGAGCTACCTCATTTCCCACTTTCCCAGGTAGACAGAAACGTGGAGATTTGAAAGAAACATTTATTACCAGGAGTGAAATGTTGGCTAGTCCGTTACCTAGAGATACAAAAACAAGAGTTTTTGATTTCAGGTGAACCCAGATATTCCTAATATTTACAAATTATTTCTAGAATTAGGGACAAATTTATGCCTGAGTTTTGTCAGAGAATTTTACTGGTATGATGCCCCTTTGCTGCTCTTCTCAAGGATGATATTGAGAAAAGGGAATCCCAATAGTACATAAAAAAATTCAAGAGTTATATATAAAAAAAAGAGAAATAGTCAATTCACTGGCATAGACTACTGATTTTGACGAATTATCAGACCTGGAAAAAAACAAGATCAAAAGATTGGAGTCAAAGTCATTTTGGAAAGAAAAAAATGGGCCAAGATAGAAAACAATAGCTTCATAGTGAATGCTGATTGAAGGACCATTATCAAACAAAAGGCTGTCAATAATTACATGATCCTATAGGTAGATGTTGGTTCCTGGTATGGTCTGATCGTATTCCCCACAGATTCATATGTTGAAATCTTAAACTCCACAGTGATCTTATTATGCGGTTGGGCTTTTGGTAGGTGATTAGGTCAGTGAGGATGGAGCACACATGATGGGACTAGTGCTTTAAAAAGAGACCCCACTGAGCTCCCTGGTCTCTTCAACCATGTCCAGACACAGCAGGAAGGCACCATCTGGGAAGCAGAATGTGAGCCCTCACCACATACTGAATTGGTCAGCAACCTGATTGTGGACTCCACAGCCTCCAGAACTGTGAGAAATATATTTCTGTTGTTTACAAGATGCTCAGGCTAAGGCTTTTTCTGGTGTAACAACCTAAACAGACTAGGACAGTCACCTCTCCCAGCTTTCCCAGGAAGCCTAAAGAACAAACATCATGACATCAGAGATGGAAGTCCATGTGTAGGCTCAAGGATATGGATTAATCTAACTGAAGGTGGCGGCGGGCTTACTAGCACATGTTCTGGGATTGAGCCATTTGATAAAAAAAAGACATTATGGCTGATTCAAGCAGAAAGATATTTATGACCATGAATTGGGTAAATCAAAATTGTGTAGAAGGACCAGATGAGCAGGCTCAGGCAACTCCCTGTTTCAGTCCCTCAAATACCCTAGTATTTTCTATAATCAGAAAAGCTATTGCTCTGGCAAAGGCCATCTGGCAAATCAGAAAGCTATGTGCTTCAGACAGTGCTGCCTGGACCCCACTCCAGAGATGTGAGCCCCTCTGGCTGTATGCTTCTCCTCCCCACTCTCTGTGCCGAGAACCACTCTACAGGAATGCATCAGATAGTCAGAGTCTTAATGGCACCTGCAGCGAAGAGTGCCAAGACAATATGGTTTAGGCTTTCCAGAACCTTCCACACAAAAAGACCTGAGGGAACCCTGAGGACAGAAATACTAAGGAAGGTTTTTCCAAATAACGACACAAGTCAGGCATACATTTATGTCTCTTAAATAATTTCGCTTTCTCTACTCTTTCTTTTTTAAAAAATTGTTAAGCAAAACAAAAACAAAACAAAACAAAACAAAAAAACCCACAGGACCAAAATGGTGTCACTTATGTTAAGGCTCAGTGTTAGCAAACCAAGACTTTACACCTCACCCTAATGCAACTTCACCCCCATGAATGCGATGTCTTTAACCAGCGGAATTGGAATTTCCTGGTCAGAACTAGTAGCCAATCCACTGATAGACCCCTTTCATTCCTTTTTGGAGGGCAACTTTCCCTAAAACAATGCATTCTTTGCTAATAATTTTCTTTTTTCTGATCTCTCTCTACCTTTCAAATATCTTTGTAAATATCTTTTGCACACAGATAGGTACTGCCAAATACTGATACCAGTTCACATGATGGTAATTGAGCACATGCATGACTTAGAAGTCATGTACAGAATCTTTTTAAAGATTTTGTTTATTTGACAGAGAGAGAGCACAAGCAGGTAGAGCAGCAGGCAGAGGGAAAGGGAAAAAGCAGGCTCTCCACCAAGAAGGAAGCTTGATGCAGGGCTTGATCCCAGGACCCTGGGATCATGACCTGAGCTGAAGGCAGATGCTTAACCAACTAAGCCACTCCCGGCCTCATATATAGAATTTGGGAAAGTCTTGTTGAGATGTGTATTTTAGCTTATTATTTTTTAAGGCTTTATTTATTTATATAGATAAAAAGAGTAAAAGAGAGCATGAGCAGGGGACAGAGGGAGAAGCAGGCTCCACACTGAGCAGGGAGCCTGACGTGGGGCTTGATCTCAGGACCCTGGGTTCACGACGTGAGCCCAAGGAAGACTCTTTTAGCTTCTTATTACATTGAGGATTAATTCATTTCCATTGACTATTACGTAGAAGATCCTCAGTTGCACAGAATTATGGAAAATGGCAAGTTCGTTCTCATTTGCCTCAAGTTCCAGCAGACTATATATTTCCTGCAAATTTATGGGAGAATAAGATCTCACTTCCTGCTTTAACTTTTGACAAATTGGCAAAAGGGACCAGCAGCTAGATGGCAAAGCCCACATCCCTGTCATCCATTTAAGGTACTTCCACACTTTAGAACCTGGTGTCTGAAAGTTGCCACACCTTTGCATTACAAAAGTAGTCTTAGTGCATACTAATCTGAAAGAGTATAACTGTGTATACCTATAAGGCCCTGATTTTGAATTTCACCTACTTTTCTTGTGTCACAAAAAATTAATCTGCTTTTGATTTTTTTCAACCATTTAAATGAAAAAGCAACTTTTAGCATACAATCCCTCAAAAGCGGGCAATGGGCCTGATGGAGCCCATGAACCATAGTTTGCCAACTTCTGATCTATAATATTGCTTTTCTAGCCAGGCTGACACAATTCAGAGTCTCAACTATGAGTCTGGCAGGAATTATGACTTCATCTACCAATCAGAGATTGAGAACAAGCACAATACTGGGACTGGCTTCCTACCTGATATACTGTACGTGATTCTCCAGCTAGAATTTAGATGCCCTGTGTCTAAATGTCAAGTTTCCTGCCACTGTGATAGCACCATGAAGTGCTTCTTTCTGTTTTAAAGACACAGTTTGAAGGCAAACGGACTTCCTTCTGTCCAATTGTCCCCTCTCAAATCTTGGCTTCAGTTGTACAAGCCTGAGGGGAGAATGGTGCCCAGCTGTAGTGAATATGCTATCACAAGAGAATGAGTCAGTGCTTTGAGGATGATGTCTGTCCAATTCCACAGGCTCACCAAGGAAAGAACTGTCCATGTACTAATGAACCATATGGATGCACATCCTACTAACAAAATTCTATTCACAAGGTTCAGCAAACAAATATGCAGAGCTACCTTTCAGCCCGTTAATTCCCTTTAGTTGGGCACATTTGTGCAGTGCACAAACCAAACTAATCTACAGAGCACTTCTGAGTCCCCAGCCTCTGCTTCTTAACAAATATCTCTTGATTTCATCTCTATTGCTCGAGATCCCTCAAATAGGAACTCTGATAATGACCTCCATTGAAGAATAGCTTCAAACAAAAAAAGGGAGGGAGAAATATGATATCTCCTAATCATGACAAAGATGATATTCTATATTCAGGTTTTCCACATGACTCTGTAAAGAAGTGACATGGCAACAAGCACAGGGCAATGAGAATGGTAATGCCCTGATGCCATTGAGAAGAACACAGCTATTACATGCTTGTTAACAGGAGGCTGCTACCAATGGTAGTCATAGATGCACCTGCCCTCTCCTTATTCTCCTTGACAAACAATATTGACTTTGTTGGATAAAAAGAGTAAAGGAAACCTCATCTAAGCTGGGAAGTTCTCCTACACATACCATTCCATGGTTAGAGTCTGCATAACTAACGGGAAGGAGAAATGTAAGAATTATCTCAACAAGGGAGGACATTTCTCACATAGGAATTCACTTCCTGCTTTTAAGAAAAAGAAGGATGATCTCTCCCTGCAAGCAACAACCACTGCTTGCAGCCAATGAGAAACCACCACAACCTCAAACTGTCCTTCTCCAGTGAGCACTTTTTCAAAACAATCCTCCCCAAAATATTCCTAATGCACAATAAAAGCAGACCTTCCTTTTTGCCTCTTCAGACTCAGTGGCAGGTTGCCATAGTTTGCTTTGTCCAGAATTGCAATTCTCCTTTTCTCAAGTAAGCATATTTTGCTAGTAAAATAACTGGCTATTTTTTTGTTTAAGGTTGACAAGTGCACTAAAAGAGTTATTAATTCAGAATTATGATAAAATTAAAAATTCTTAGTGGAGGACCAGGGAGAAGGGGAGAGGGAGAGGATGAGAGAGAATCTTAAGCACTCTCCGCACTCCATGCAGAGCCCCATGCAGAGCTTGATATCACGTCCCTGAGATCGTGACCTGAGCTGAAATCAAGAGTCTGACATTTAACTGGCTGAGCCACCCAGGCACCGCATCACTCCTGATTTTTAATGTAAACATGTCAGTAAAGCAACCTCTCCAGGGCCTGGTCACGGATATGAATCTACCATTGTAGGACATCTATAAGGAAGGGGGCCTGGTTTAGCTCCTTGGTTCCTAAAGTCCTGTACAATTCCATATGTTTTCAGTATCATAGAAAGCAAAGAGAAAAACAAAAAACTGTCTTTGATGGAGACATAGTTTGGTCATTCATTTTTTTAAATTTTCTTAACCTATAAGGAACAAGTTGATTTTAAAACTTTTATGTAAGTTTAATGGACAAATAAAAGTAAAGGCAACATTTAAGAAAAATGTTGTAGAACTACAACACCCACAGAATGAGCAAAAATCTATTACGTATTTTATTTATGGTTAACATACAACGTTAGTTTCAGGTATACAACGTAGTGATTGAACATTTCTATACCTTATGCAATGCTCACCACGATAAGAGTTACCATCTGTCACCATACAAAGTTATTAAATATCACTGGCTAGATGCTCTATGCTGTACCTTACATCCCCATGACTTATTTATCTTAGAACTGGAAGTATTACCTATTCTTTGATACAGTTTTTTCCCCTTAAGTGCATTGCAGTATGAATTAAAATGTTTCTGTACAGTATACATTGGCTTTACAAATATGTTTGAATCCCCCAAACTATTTCTTTTAGATTAGGTCATGTGGAGAATAACCTTTCAACATTTTTTATAAAAAGTTAATGTTGATATGAAGATATGAAAAGATAACATGAAAAAGAATAAATAGATCAATGTCACCTATAAACATAAATGCATAAATGTAGATACAATTTTAATATTTTCTTCCCCTTATATTATAAGAATATGGTAATGATATATAGTAAATTTCAAGAATATTAGGAATTAGCAAGAATGTAAAAATACTTCAAAATTAGGTAGCTTATATGAATAAAATGGTGGTTTTTTTTTTGTCTGATTTTAAATCTTGTGGAACTAGTTAAGAGAGCTTGGCATGTGGAAATAGTTAAGATACCTGGTAAACAATGGTGACATTGTGTTTTGCTCTCCACAGAGCTGCCTGTGGGCATGCGGGGCTGACCCAGTCTCGGGCCTTCCTTTCCCTTTCCCTTTCCCTGAGAGAGGGCGTGTCCATCACCTGTGGGGCCAACTAGAGCGTCAGCGATTATCTGAGCTGGTATCAGCAGAAACCAGGCCAGGCTCCTAAGCATCTCATCTATGATGCTGATAACCTCAAGACTGGTGTCCCAGACCGGTTCTCTGCCATTCAGTCGGACAGAGAATTCTTCCTCAAAATCAGCGCAGTAGAGGCTAAGGATGCTACCAGTTATTACTATCAGCAGGATTATATCCTTTCTTCCATGGTGCTTCAACCCCAACCCCCCGGGTGGGTGGGAATGGCAGGGGGAGCAGTGGGCAGTCCTCCCAGTGGTTCCAGCAGCTGCGTTCTGCTCTGTGTTCTGTTCATCTGGGCAGGAGCTGCTTTGGGGAAGGGCTAGCAGGGCTCAAGGATCAAGGGACTTTGTGCTTCAAAAGCTTCCTTTCTTGATGACACAAATCCCAAACCTCAGGAATTCTAAAATGAAATTTCTCTTGTAGGCCTGCGACAGAATTCATCCATGGAATGGACCTTGAATCCTATCTCTGATAAACACTCTGTGAAGTAGGCAAAAAAAGGGAAACCACTATTAGCAAACTATTAACCCACTATTAACTATTAACCCACCATTAGCAAACACTACTACTATTACTAATACTGCTACAACTAATACTAGTATTGCAAATACTACTACTACTAACGTTAGTACTAAAACTTCCGGCACTACCACTGGAATGCTAATCCCACTAATAAAACTAATGGACATCAACAACTACACTGTCATCTGCCACTGAGTGAAATCTTGAGGACTTACTGTGTATTGAATACTGTATGAAGGACTCATTCATCTACCACAATTCA